>NW_027193100.1:0-77000 GCF_949987515.2 Delphinus delphis
TGCTGATGGGCGGGATGTAAATTGCCAACAACCACTCGGGAGAAGTGTATGGTGTTTCCTGAAACATCTAAAAAACAAAGCAACAGAACCTAGGGCACTTCCACTTATGGTCCTATAGCTTAGGGAAATTAAAATCAAAAAGACACAGCCACCTCAAAGTTTGGAACGGCTCTGTTAACAAGAACCTCGTTTACAGTACAAGTTCAACATCGCAGAAAGTGAAAAATGGATAAAGAACTTGTGGTATTTACTTACAAAGCAATATCACTCAGCAATGAAATCTGTGTCATCAGGCCCTTAGCAGCACAATGAGTGGATTCAGGTATGATGATTCTAACTGAAGTAAGTCACACAGAAAAAGAAACATCATTAGATATCAGTAATACACGGAATGTAAACGTGGCTACACAGGAACTGAATTACAGAACAGAACAGGGACTCAAATTTAGAAAACCAACTTATGCTTGCTTAAGGGGAAAGGTGAGTTGGGGTGCTGCATAAAACCAGGGATTGAAATGAGCACAGATAAAGTTCCTTAAGCCAAATATGGAATAGACAAGAGCTACTACTTGCTCAACGAAATGGACTCAACACCCCATATTAAACGCCTAAGAATGTACCTGACTAGTAAGTATCTTAAAACCTATGGATTGCTATCTCTCCAAAAGAGAATCAAGCGTGTGTACAGGGGAATAAACGCAGCAGTGATAGGATTGGAGAGGTTCGGTGAGCAAATGAAGACCCTTTGAAGTCCTTTTGCATGGTACCCATTCCAAGGGTCTCAACTCTCCAGGTTTAAGGTATTCTTCCTTCAGCTAAAACATGCATGTGGAACCCAGAGTATGATCAACCATGTGAATGGGAGACGTGTTCAAATATGTCTCAGTTTTCCTCCCCTGGTACTCGGGTGCAACATTCCAGACGCTTTACTAACACTCTCCCCACTTGGAGAGTCAGTCCCTTTAACCTCCTGTTTGGCCCAGTTTGCAATTTCTGCGGAAGATGAACAGGAATAGCGAGAACCAATGAGAGACTAGCTGGAGGTGTCTGGACGGGCAAATTTAACTCTCATTTCCCACCAGGAAGAGGAAATAACCAAAGGCTCAGCGTGCCGTGCCGGAACCAGATTAGGGCCTGAAGCCATCCTGCGGTGTTGCGGCCAGGTCACAAGAAAGCGAGTTGAAGAAAGGAGCTCAGGGGCACTGTAATTCACAAACCTGCAGAGTTATAAATGACAGCTATCGTCCAAAAATAGACTGAAGTAAGGCTGCCAAGAGGACTTGAAAGCGGGGCAGAATTGCAGGAAACCGATTTCAGGAGGTAGACTGGAATTGCATTGAAAGCATAGGAAAAGAGGCAGAACGTCCACAATGATGCACTTGGCCAAAAAGGGCGTATGCGTTTTTTCCTGAATATATTCAGGAAAAAACGCATACGCCCTTTTTGGCCAACCAAGCAAGCTTGCAAAGGAAATCTGCACTACAATGAAGTCTCACTTCCCCCCGGTCAAAAGGGCCATCTGAAAAAAGTGTAAAATCCAGAAAGGCAGGACAGGCCATGGAGAACTGGGAGCCTTGTTATGCTGATGGGCGGGATGTAAATTGCCAACAACCACTCGGGAGAAGTGTATGGTGTTTCCTGAAACATCTAAAAAACAAAGCAACAGAACCTAGGGCACTTCCACTTATGGTCCTATAGATTAGGGAAATTAAAATCAAAAAGACACAGCCACCCCAAAGTTTGGAACGGCTCTGTTTACAAGAACCTCGTTTACAGTACAAGTTCAACATCGCAGAAAGTGAAAAATGGATAAAGAAGTTGTGGTATTTACTTACAAAGCAATATCACTCAGCAATGAAATCTGTGTCATCAGGCCCTTAGCAGCACAATGAGTGGATTCAGGTATGATGATTCTAACTGAAGTAAGTCACACAGAAAAGAAACATCATAAGATATCAGTAATACACGGAATGTAAACTTGGCTACACAGGAACTGAATTACAGAACAGAACAGGGTCTCAAATTTAGAAAACCAACTTATGTTTGCTTAAGGGGAAAGGTGAGTTGGGGTGCTGCATAAAACCAGAGATTGAAATGAGCACAGATAAAGTTCCTTAAGTCAAATATGGAATAGACAAGAGCTTCTCCTTGCTCAACGAAATGGACTCAACACCGCATATTAAACGCCTAAGAATGTACCTGACTAGTAAGTATCGTAAAACCTATGGATTGCTATGTCTCCAAAAGAGAATCAAGCATGTGTACAGGGGCATAAACGCAGCAGTGATAGGATTGGAGAGGTTCGGTGAGCAAATGAAGACCCTTTGAAGTCATATTGCATGGTACCCATTACACGGGTCTCAACTCTCCAGGTTTAAGGTATTCTTCCTTCAGCTAAAACATGCATGTGGAACCTAGAGTATGATCAACCATGTGATCGGGAGACGTGTTCAAATATGTCTCAGTTTTCCTCCCCTGGTACTCGGGTGCAACATTCCAGACGCTTTACTAACACTCTCCCCACTTGGAGAGTCAGCGCCTTTAACCTCCTGTTTGGCCCAGTTTGCAATTTCTGCGGAAGATGAACAGGAATAGCGAGAACCAATGAGAGGCTAGCTGGAGGTGTCTGGACGGGCAAATTTAACTCTCATTTCCCACCAGGAAGAGGAAATAACCAAAGGCTCAGCGTGCCGTGCCGGAACCAGATTAGGGCCTGAAGCCCTCCTGCGGTGTTGCGGCCAGCTCAAAAGAAAGCGAGTTGAAGAAAGGAGCTCAGGGGCACTGTAATTCACAAACCTGCAGAGTTATAAATGACAGCTATCGTCCAAAAATAGACTGAAGTAAGGCTGCCAAGAGGACTTGAAAGCGGGGCAGAATTGCAGGAAACCGATTTCAGGAGGTAGACTGGAATTGCATTGAAAGCATAGGAAAAGAGGCAGAACGTCCACAATGATGCACTTGGCCAAAAAGGGCGTATGCGTTTTTTCCTGAATATATTCAGGAAAAAACGCATACGCCCTTTTTGGCCAACCAAGCAAGCTTGCAAAGGAAATCTGCACTACAATGAAGTCTCACTTCCCCCCGGTCAAAAGGGCCATCTGAAAAAAGTGTAAAATCCAGAAAGGCAGGACAGGCCATGGAAAACTGGGAGCCTTGTTATGCTGATGGGCGGGATGTAAATTGCCAAGAACCACTGGGGAGAAGTGTATGGTGTTTCCTGAAACATGTAAAAAACAAAGCAACAGAACCTAGGGCACTTCCACTTATGGTCCTATAGCTTAGGGAAATTAAAATCAAAAAGACACAGCCACCCAAAAGTTTGGAACGGCTCTGTTTACAAGAACCTCGTTTACAGTACAAGTTCAACATCGCAGAAAGTGAAAAATGGATAAAGAACTTGTGGTATTTACTTACAAAGCAATATCACTCAGCAATGAAATCTGTGTCATCAGGCCCTTAGCAGCACAATGAGTGGATTCAGGTACAATGATTCTAACTGAAATAAGTCACACAGAAAAAGAAACATCATAAGATATCACTAATACACGGAATGTAAACTTGGCTACACAGGAACTGAATTCCAAAACAGAACAGTGTCTCAAATTTAGAAAACCAACTTATGCTTGCTTAAGGGGAAAGGTGAGTTGGGGTGCTGCATAAAACCAGAGATTGAAATGAGCACAGATAAAGTTCCTTAAGCCAAATATGGAATAGACAAGAGCTACTCCTTGCTCAACGAAATGGACTCAACACCCCATATTAAACGCCTAAGAATGTAGCTGACTAGTAAGTATCTTAAAACCTATGGATTGCTATGTCTCCAAAAGAGAATCAAGCGTGTGTACAGGGGCATAAACGCAGCAGTGATAGGATTGGAGAGGTTCGGTGAGCAAATGAAGACCCTTTGAAGTCATATTGCATGGTACCCATTACACGGGTCTCAACTCTCCAGGTTTAAGGTATTCTTCCTTCAACTACAACATGCATGTGGAACCCAAGTATGATCAGCCATGTGAACGGGAGACGTGTTCAAATATGTCTCAGTTTTCGTACCCTGGTACTCGGGTGCAACATTCCAGACGCTTTACTAACACTCTCCCGACTTGGAGAGTCAGCGCCTTTAACCTCCTGTTTGGCCCAGTTTGCAATTTCTGCGGAAGATGAACAGGAATAGCGAGAACCAATGAGAGGCTAGCTGGAGGTGTCTGGACGGGCAAATTTAACTCTCATTTCCCACCAGGAAGAGGAAATAACCAAAGGCTCAGCGTGCCGTACCGGAACCAGATTAGGGCCTGAAGACATCCTGCGGTGTTGCGGCCAGGTCACAAGAAAGCGAGTTGAAGAAAGGAGCTCAGGGGCACTGTAATTCACAAACCTGCAGAGTTATAAATGACAGCTATCGTCCAAAAATAGACTGAAGTAAGGCTGCCAAGAGGACTTGAAAGCGGGGCAGAATTGCAGGAAACCGATTTCAGGAGGTAGACTGGAATTGCATTGAAAGCATAGGAAAAGAGGCAGAACGTCCACAATGATGCACTTGGCCAAAAAGGGCGTATGCGTTTTTTCCTGAATATATTCAGGAAAAAACGCATACGCCCTTTTTGACCAACCAAGCAAGCTTGCAAAGGAAATCTGCACTACAATGAAGTCTCACTTCCCCCCGGTCAAAAGGGCCATCTGAAAAAAGTGTAAAATCCAGAAAGGCAGGACAGGCCATGGAGAACTGGGAGCCTTGTTATGCTGATGGGCGGGATGTAAATTGCCAACAACCACTTGGGAGAAGTGTATGGTGTTTCCTGAAACATCTAAAAAACAAAGCAACAGAACCTAGGGCACTTCCACTTATGGTCCTATAGCTTAGGGAAATTAAAATCAAAAAGACACAGCCACCCCAAAGTTTGGAACGGCTCTGTTTACAAGAACCTCGTTTACAGTACAAGTTCAACATCGCAGAAAGTGAAAAATGGATAAAGAAGTTGTGGTATTTACTTACAAAGCAATATCACTCAGCAATGAAATCTGTGTCATCAGGCCCTTAGCAGCACAATGAGTGGATTCAGGTATGATGATTCTAACTGAAGTAAGTCACACAGAAAAAGAAACATCATAAGATATCAGTAATACACGGAATGTAAACTTGGCTACACAGGAACTGAATTACAGAACAGAACAGGGACTCAAATTTAGAAAACCAACTTATGCTTGCTTAAGGGGAAAGGTGAGTTGGGGTGCTGCATAAAACCAGAGATTGAAATGAGCACAGATAAAGTTCCTTAAGCCAAATATGGAATAGACAAGAGCTACTCCTTGCTCAACCAAATGGACTCAACACCACATATTAAACGCCTAAGAATGTACCTGACTAGTAAGTATCTTAAAACCTATGGATTGCTATGTCTCCGAAAGAGAATCAAGCATGTGTACAGGGGCATAAACGCAGCAGTGATAGGATTGGAGAGGTTCGGTGAGCAAATGAAGACCCTTTGAAGTCATATTGCATGGTACCCATTACACGGGTCTCAACTCTCCAGGTTTAAGGTATTCTTCATTCAGCTAAAACATGCATGTGGAACCTAGAGTATGATCAACCATGTGATCGGGAAACGTGTTCAAATATGTCTCAGTTTTCGTACCCTGGTACTCAGGTGCAACATTCCAGACGCTTTACTAACACTCTCCCGACTTGGAGAGTCAGTCCCTTTAACCTCCTGTTTGGCCCAGTTTGCAATTTCTGCGGAAGATGAACAGGAATAGCGAGAACCAATGAGAGGCTAGCTGGAGGTGTCTGGACGGGCAAATTTAACTCTCATTTCCCACCAGGAAGAGGAAATACCCAAAGGCTCAGCGTGCCGTGCCGGAACCAGATTAGGGCCTGAAGCCATCCTGCGGTGTTGCGGCCAGCTCAAAAGAAAGCGAGTTGAAGAAAGGAGCTCAGGGGCACTGTAATTCACAAACCTGCAGAGTTATAAATGAGAGCTATCGTTCAAAAATAGACTGAAGTAAGGCTGCCAAGAGGACTTGAAAGCGGGGCAGAATTGCAGGAAACCGATTTCAGGAGGTAGACTGGAATTGCATTGAAAGCATAGGAAAAGAGGCAGAACGTCCACAATGATGCACTTGGCCAAAAAGGGCGTATGCGTTTTTTCCTGAATATATTCAGGAAAAAACGCATACGCCCTTTTTGGCCAACCAAGCAAGCTTGCAAAGGAAATCTGCACTACAATGAAGTCTCACTTCCCCCTGGTCAAAAGGGCCATCTGAAAAAAGTGTAAAATCCAGAAAGGCAGGACAGGCCATGGAGAACTGGGAGCCTTGTTATGCTGATGGGCGGGATGTAAATTGCCAACAACCACTCGGGAGAAGTGTATGGTGTTTCCTGAAACATCTAAAAAACAAAGCAACAGAACCTAGGGCACTTCCACTTATGGTCCTATAGCTTAGGGAAATTAAAATGAAAAAGACACAGCCACCCCAAAGTTTGGAACGGCTCTGTTTACAAGAACCTCGTTTACAGTACAAGTTCAACATCGCAGAAAGTGAAAAATGGATAAAAAAGTTGTGGTATTTACTTACAAACAATATCACTCAGCAATGAAATCTGTGTCATCAGGCCCTTAGCAGCACAATGAGTGGATTCAGGTATGATGATTCTAACTGAAATAAGTCACACAGAAAAAGAAACATCATAAGATATCAGTAATACACAGAATGTAAACTTGGCTACACAGGAACTGAATTACAGAACAGAACAGGGACTCAAATTTAGAAAACCAACTTATGCTTGCTTAAGGGTAAAGGTGAGTTGGGGTGCTGCATAAAACCAGAGATTGAAATGAGCACAGATAAAGTTCCTTAAGTCAAATATGGAATAGACAAGAGCTACTCCTTGCTCAACGAAATGGACTCAACACCGCATATTAAACGCCTAAGAATGTACCTGACTAGTAAGTATCTTCAAACCTATGGATTGCTATGTCTCCGAAAGAGAATCAAGCATGTGTACAGGGGCATAAACGCAGCAGTGATAGGACTGGAGAGGTTCGGTGAGCAAATGAAGACCCTTTGAAGTCATATTGCATGGTACCCATTCCACGGGTTTCAACTACCCAGGTTTAAGGTATTCTTCCTTCAGCTAAAACATGCATGTGGAACCTAGAGTATGATCAACCATGTGATCGGGAGACGTGTTCAAATATGTCAGTTTTCGTACCCTGGTACTCGGGTGCAACATTCCAGACGCTTTACTAACACTCTCCCGACTTGGAGAGTCAGTCCCTTTAACCTCCTGTTTGGCCCAGTTTGCAATTTCTGCGGAAGATGAACAGGAATAGCGAGAACCAATGAGAGGCTAGCTGGAGGTTTCTAGACGGGCAAATTTAACTCTCATTTCCCACCAGGAAGAGGAAATAACCAAAGGCTCAGCGTGACGTACCGGAACAAGATTAGGGCCTGAAGCCATCCTGCGGTGTTGCGGCCCGCTCAAAAGAAAGCGAGTTGAAGAAAGGAGCCCAGGGGCACTGTAATTCACAAACCTGCAGAGTTATAAATGACAGCTATCGTCCAAAAATAGACTGAAGTAAGGCTGCCAAGAGGACTTGAAAGCGGGGCAGAATTGCAGGAAAACGATTTCAGGAGGTAGACTGGAATTGCATTGAAAGCATAGGAAAAGAGGCAGAACGTCCACAATGATGCACTTGGCCAAAAAGGGCGTATGCGTTTTTTCCTGAATATATTCAGGAAAAAACGCATACGCCCTTTTTGGCCAACCAAGCAAGCTTGCAAAGGAAATCTGCACTACAATGAAGTCTCACTTCCCCCCGGTCAAAAGGGCCATCTGAAAAAAGTGTAAAATCCAGAAAGGCAGGACAGGCCATGGAGAACTGGGAGCCTTGTTATGCTGATGGGCGGGATGTAAATTGCCAACAACCACTCGGGAGAAGTATATGGTGTTTCCTGAAACATCTAAAAAACAAAGCAACAGAACCTAGGGCACTTCCACTTATGGTCCTATAGCTTAGGGAAATTAAAATCAAAAAGACACAGCCACCCCAAAGTTTGGAACGGCTCTGTTTACAAGAACCTCGTTTACAGTACAAGTTCAACATCGCAGAAAGTGAAAAATGGATAAAGAAGTTGTGGTATTTACTTACAAAGCAATATCACTCAGCAATGAAATCTATGTCATCAGGCCCTTAGCAGCACAATGAGTGGATTCAGGTACGATGTTTCTAACTGAAATAAGTCACACAGAAAAAGAAACATCATAAGATATCACTAATACACGGAATGTAAACTTGGCTACACAGGAACTGAATTCCAAAACAGAACAGGGTCTAAAATTTAGAAAACCAACTTATGCTTGCTTAAGGGTAAAGGTGAGTTGGGGTGCTGCATAAAACCAGAGATTGAAATGAGCACAGATAAAGTTCCTTAAGTCAAATATGGAATAGACAAGAGCTACTCCTTGCTCAACGAAATGGACTCAACACCGCATATTAAACGCCTAAGAATGTACCTGACTAGTAAGTATCTTAAAACCTATGGATTGCTATGTCTCTGAAAGAGAATCAAGCATGTGTACAGGGGCATAAACGCAGCAGTGATAGGATTGGAGAGGTTCGGTGAGCAAATGAAGACCCTTTGAAGTCATATTGCATGGTACCCATTCCACGGGTTTCAACTACCCAGGTTTAAGGTATTCTTCCTTCAGCTAAAACATGCATGTGGAACCTAGAGTATGATCAACCATGTGATCGGGAGACGTGTTCAAATATGTCTCAGTTTTCCTCCCCTGGTACTTAGGTGCAACATTCCAGACGCTTTACTAACACTCTCCCGACTTGGAGAGTCAGTCCCTTTAACCTCCTGTTTGGCCCAGTTGGCAATTTCTGCGGAAGATGAACAGGAATAGCGAGAACCAATGAGAGGCTAGCTGGAGGTGTCTGGACGGGCAAATTTAACTCTCATTTCCCACCAGGAAGAGGAATTAACCAAAGGCTCAGCGTGCCGTGCCGGAACCAGATTAGGGCCTGAAGCCATCCTGCGGTGTTGCGGCCAGCTCAAAAGAAAGCGAGTTGAAGAAAGGAGCTCAGGGGCACTGTAATTCACAAACCTGCAGAGTTATAAATGAGAGCTATCGTCCAAAAATATACTGAAGTAAGGCTGCCAAGAGGACTTGAAAGCGGGGCAGAATTGCAGGAAACCGATTTCAGGAGGTAGACTGGAATTGCATTGAAAGCATAGGAAAAGAGGCAGAACGTCCACAATGATGCACTTGGCCAAAAAGGGCGTATGCGTTTTTTCCTGAATATATTCAGGAAAAAACGCATACGCCCTTTTTGGCCAACCAAGCAAGCTTGCAAAGGAAATCTGCACTACAATGAAGTCTCACTTCCCCCCGGTCAAAAGGGCCATCTGAAAAAAGTGTAAAATCCAGAAAGGCAGGACAGGCCATGGAGAACTGGGAGCCTTGTTATGCTGATGGGCGGGATGTAAATTGCCAACAGACACTCGGGAGAAGTGTATGGTGTTTCCTGAAACATCTAAAAAACAAAGCAACAGAGCCTAGGGCACTGCCACTTATGGTCCTATAGTTTAGGGAAATTATAATCAAAAAGACACAGCCACCCCAAAGTTTGGAACGGCTCTGTTTACAAGAACCTCGTTTACAGTACAAGTTCAACATCACAGAAAGTGAAAAATGGATAAAGAAGTTGTGGTATTTACTTACAAAGCAATATCACTCAGCAATGAAATCTGTGTCATCAGGCCCTTAGCAGCACAATGAGTGGATTCAGGTATGATGATTCTAACTGAAGTAAGTCACACAGAAAAAGAAACATCATAAGATATCAGTAATACACGGAATGTAAATTTGGCTACACAGGAACTGAATTACAGAACAGAACAGGGTCTCAAATTTAGAAAACCAACTTATGTTTGCTTAAGGGGAAAGGTGAGTTGGGGTGCTGCATAAAACCAGAGATTGAAATGAGCACAGATAAAGTTCCTTAAGCCAAATATGGAATCGACAAGAGCTACTCCTTGCTCAACGAAATGGACTCAACACCCCATATTAAACGCCTAAGAATGTACCTGACTAGTAAGTATCTTAAAACCTATGGATCGCTATGTCTCCAAAAGAGAATCAAGCATGTGTACAGGGGCATAAACGCAGCAGTGATAGGATTGGAGAGGTTCGGTGAGCAAATGAAGACCCTTTGAAGTCATATTGCATGGTACCCATTCCACGGGTCTCAAATCTCCAGGTTTAAGGTATTCTTCCTTCAGCTAAAACATGCATGTGGATCCCAAGTATGATCAACCATGTGAACAGGAGACGTGTTCAAATATGTCTCAGTTTTCCTCCCCTGGTACTCGGGTGCAACATTCCAGACGCTTTACTAACACTCTCCCCACTTGGAGAGTCAGCGCCTTTAACCTCCTGTTTGGCCCAGTTTGCAATTTCTGCGGAAGATGAACAGGAATAGCGAGAACCAATGAGAGGCTAGCTGGAGGTGTCTGGACGGGCAAATTTAACTCTCATTTCCCACCAGGAAGAGGAAATAACCAAAGGCTCAGCGTGCCGTACCGGAAACAGATTAGGGCCTGAAGCCATCCTGCGGTGTTGCGGCCAGCTCAAAAGAAAGCGAGTTGAAGAAAGGAGCTCAGGGGCACTGTAATTCACAAACCTGCAGAGTTATAAATGACAGCTATCGTCCAAAAATAGACTGAAGTAAGGCTGCCAAGAGGACTTGAAAGCGGGGCAGAATTGCAGGAAACCGATTTCAGGAGGTAGACTGGAATTGCATTGAAAGCATAGGAAAAGAGGCAGAACGTCCACAATGATGCACTTGGCCAAAAAGGGCGTATGCGTTTTTTCCTGAATATATTCAGGAAAAAACGCATACGCCCTTTTTGGCCAACCAAGCTAGCTTGCAAAGGAAATCTGCACTACAATGAAGTCTCACTTCCCCCCGGTCAAAAGGGCCATCTGAAAAAAGTGTAAAATCCAGAAAGGCAGGACAGGCCATGGAGAACTGGGAGCCTTGTTATGCTGATGGGCGGGATGTAAATTGCCAACAACCACTCGGGAGAAGTGTATGGTGTTTCCTGAAACATCTAAAAAACAAAGCAACAGAACCTAGGGCACTTCCACTTATGGTCCTATAGCTTAGGGAAATTAAAATCAAAAAGACACAGCCACCCCAAAGTTTGGAATGGCTCTGTTTACAAGAACCTCGTTTACAGTACAAGTTCAACATCGCAGAAAGTGAAAAATGGATAAAAAAGTTGTGGTATTTACTTACAAACAATATCACTCAGCAATGAAATCTGTGTCATCAGGCCCTTAGCAGCACAATGAGTGGATTCAGGTATGATGATTCTAACTGAAATAAGTCACACAGAAAAAGAAACATCATAAGATATCAGTAATACACAGAATGTAAACTTGGCTACACAGGAACTGAATTACAGAACAGAACAGGGACTCAAATTTAGAAAACCAACTTATGCTTGCTTAAGGGTAAAGGTGAGTTGGGGTGCTGCATAAAACCAGAGATTGAAATGAGCACAGATAAAGTTCCTTAAGTCAAATATGGAATAGACAAGAGCTACTCCTTGCTCAACGAAATGGACTCAACACCGCATATTAAACGCCTAAGAATGTACCTGACTAGTAAGTATCTTCAAACCTATGGATTGCTATGTCTCCGAAAGAGAATCAAGCATGTGTACAGGGGCATAAACGCAGCAGTGATAGGACTGGAGAGGTTCGGTGAGCAAATGAAGACCCTTTGAAGTCATATTGCATGGTACCCATTCCACGGGTTTCAACTACCCAGGTTTAAGGTATTCTTCCTTCAGCTAAAACATGCATGTGGAACCTAGAGTATGATCAACCATGTGATCGGGAGACGTGTTCAAATATGTCAGTTTTCGTACCCTGGTACTCGGGTGCAACATTCCAGACGCTTTACTAACACTCTCCCGACTTGGAGAGTCAGTCCCTTTAACCTCCTGTTTGGCCCAGTTTGCAATTTCTGCGGAAGATGAACAGGAATAGCGAGAGCCAATGAGAGGCTAGCTGGAGGTTTCTAGACGGGCAAATTTAACTCTCATTTCCCACCAGGAAGAGGAAATAACCAAAGGCTCAGCGTGACGTACCGGAACAAGATTAGGGCCTGAAGCCATCCTGCGGTGTTGCGGCCCGCTCAAAAGAAAGCGAGTTGAAGAAAGGAGCCCAGGGGCACTGTAATTCACAAACCTGCAGAGTTATAAATGACAGCTATCGTCCAAAAATAGACTGAAGTAAGGCTGCCAAGAGGACTTGAAAGCGGGGCAGAATTGCAGGAAAACGATTTCAGGAGGTAGACTGGAATTGCATTGAAAGCATAGGAAAAGAGGCAGAACGTCCACAATGATGCACTTGGCCAAAAAGGGCGTATGCGTTTTTTCCTGAATATATTCAGGAAAAAACGCATACGCCCTTTTTGGCCAACCAAGCAAGCTTGCAAAGGAAATCTGCACTACAATGAAGTCTCACTTCCCCCCGGTCAAAAGGGCCATCTGAAAAAAGTGTAAAATCCAGAAAGGCAGGACAGGCCATGGAGAACTGGGAGCCTTGTTATGCTGATGGGCGGGATGTAAATTGCCAACAACCACTCGGGAGAACTATATGGTGTTTCCTGAAACATCTAAAAAACAAAGCAACAGAACCTAGGGCACTTCCACTTATGGTCCTATAGCTTAGGGAAATTAAAATCAAAAAGACACAGCCACCCCAAAGTTTGGAACGGCTCTGTTTACAAGAACCTCGTTTACAGTACAAGTTCAACATCGCAGAAAGTGAAAAATGGATAAAGAAGTTGTGGTATTTACTTACAAAGCAATATCACTCAGCAATGAAATCTATGTCATCAGGCCCTTAGCAGCACAATGAGTGTATTCAGGTACGATGTTTCTAACTGAAATAAGTCACACAGAAAAAGAAACATCATAAGATATCACTAATACACGGAATGTAAACTTGGCTACACAGGAACTGAATTCCAAAACAGAACAGGGTCTAAAATTTAGAAAACCAACTTATGCTTGCTTAAGGGTAAAGGTGAGTTAGGGTGCTGCATAAAACCAGAGATTGAAATGAGCACAGATAAAGTTCCTTAAGTCAAATATGGAATAGACAAGAGCTACTCCTTGCTCAACGAAATGGACTCAACACCGCATATTAAACGCCTAAGAATGTACCTGACTAGTAAGTATCTTAAAACCTATGGATTGCTATGTCTCCGAAAGAGAATCAAGCATGTGTACAGGGGCATAAACGCAGCAGTGATAGGATTGGAGAGGTTCGGTGAGCAAATGAAGACCCTTTGAAGTCATATTGCATGGTACCCATTCCACGGGTTTCAACTACCCAGGTTTAAGGTATTCTTCCTTCAGCTAAAACATGCATGTGGAACCTAGAGTATGATCAACCATGTGAACGGGAGACGTGTTCAAATATGTCTCAGTTTTCCTCCCCTGGTACTTAGGTGCAACATTCCAGACGCTTTACTAACACTCTCCCGACTTGGAGAGTCAGTCCCTTTAACCTCCTGTTTGGCCCAGTTGGCAATTTCTGCGGAAGATGAACAGGAATAGCGAGAACCAATGAGAGGCTAGCTGGAGGTGTCTGGACGGGCAAATTTAACTCTCATTTCCCACCAGGAAGAGGAATTAACCAAAGGCTCAGCGTGCCGTGCCGGAACCAGATTAGGGCCTGAAGCCATCCTGCGGTGTTGCGGCCAGCTCAAAAGAAAGCGAGTTGAAGAAAGGAGCTCAGGGGCACTGTAATTCACAAACCTGCAGAGTTATAAATGACAGCTATCGTCCAAAAATAGACTGAAGTAAGGCTGCCAAGAGGACTTGAAAGCGGGGCAGAATTGCAGGAAACCGATTTCAGGAGGTAGACTGGAATTGCATTGAAAGCATAGGAAAAGAGGCAGAACGTCCACAATGATGCACTTGGCCAAAAAGGGCGTATGCGTTTTTTCCTGAATATATTCAGGAAAAAACGCATACGCCCTTTTTGGCCAACCAAGCAAGCTTGCAAAGGAAATCTGCACTACAATGAAGTCTCACTTCCCCCCGGTCAAAAGGGCCATCTGAAAAAAGTGTAAAATCCAGAAAAGCAGGACAGGCCATGGAGAACTGGGAGCCTTGTTATGCTGATGGGCGGGATGTAAATTGCCAACAGACACTCGGGAGAAGTGTATGGTGTTTCCTGAAACATCTAAAAAACAAAGCAACAGAGCCTAGGGCACTGCCACTTATGGTCCTATAGCTTAGGGAAATTAAAATCAAAAAGACACAGCCACCCCAAAGTTTGGAACGGCTCTGTTTACAAGAACCTCGTTTACAGTACAAGTTCAACATCACAGAAAGTGAAAAATGGATAAAGAAGTTGTGGTATTTACTTACAAAGCAATATCACTCAGCAATGAAATCTGTGTCATCAGGCCCTTAGCAGCACAATGAGTGGATTCAGGTACGATGATTCTAACTGAAATAAGTCACACAGAAAAAGAAACATCATAAGATATCACTAATACACGGAATGTAAACTTGGCTACACAGGAACTGAATTACAGAACAGAACAGGGTCTCAAATTTAGAAAACCAACTTATGCTTGCTTAAGGGTAAAGGTGAGTTGGGGTGCTGCATAAAACCAGAGATTGAAATGAGCACAGATAAAGTTCCTTAAGTCAAATATGGAATAGACAAGAGCTACTCCTTGCTCAACGAAATGGACTCAACACCGCATATTAAACGCCTAAGAATGTACCTGACTTGTAAGTATCGTAAAACCTATGGATTGCTATGTCTCCAAAAGAGAATCAAGCATGTGTACAGGGGCATAAACGCAGCAGTGATAGGATTGGAGAGGTTCGGTGAGCCAATGAAGACCCTTTGAAATCATATTGCATGGTACCCATTACACGGGTCTCAACTCTCCAGGTTTAAGGTATTCTTCCTTCAGCTAAAACATGCATGTGGAACCCAAGTATGATCAACCATGTGAACGGGAGACGTGTTCAAATATGTCTCAGTTTTCCTCCCCTGGTACTCGGGTGCAACATTCCAGACGCTTTACTAACACTCTCCCCACTTGGAGAGTCAGCGTCTTTAACCTCCTGTTTGGCCCAGTTTGCAATTTCTGCGGAAGATGAACAGGAATAGCGAGAACCAATGAGAGGCTAGCTGGAGGTGTCTGGACGGGCAAATTTAACTCTCATTTCCCACCAGGAAGAGGAAATAACCAAAGGCTCAGCGTGCCGTACCGGAACCAGATTAGGGCCTGAAGCCACCCTGCGGTGTTGCGGCCAGCTCAAAAGAAAGCGAGTTGAAGAAAGGAGCTCAGGGGCACTGTAATTCACAAACCTGCAGAGTTATAAATGACAGCTATCGTCCAAAAATAGACTGAAGTAAGGCTGCCAAGAGGACTTGAAAGCGGGGCAGAATTGCAGGAAACCGATTTCAGGAGGTAGACTGGAATTGCATTGAAAGCATAGGAAAAGAGGCAGAACGTCCACAATGATGCACTTGGCCAAAAAGGGCGTATGCGTTTTTTCCTGAATATATTCAGGAAAAAACGCATACGCCCTTTTTGGCCAACCAAGCAAGCTTGCAAAGGAAATCTGCACTACAATGAAGTCTCACTTCCCCCCGGTCAAAAGGGCCATCTGAAAAAAGTGTAAAATCCAGAAAGGCAGGACAGGCCATGGAGAACTGGGAGCCTTGTTATGCTGATGGGCGGGATGTAAATTGCCAACAACCACTCGGGAGAAGTGTATGGTGTTTCCTGAAACATCTAAAAAACAAAGCAACAGAACCTAGGGCACTTCCACTTATGGTCCTATAGATTAGGGAAATTATAATCAAAAAGACACAGCCACCCCAAAGTTTGGAACGGCTCTGTTTACAAGAACCTCGTTTACAGTACAAGTTCAACATCGCAGAAAGTGAAAAATGGATAAAGAACTTGTAGTATTTACTTACAAAGCAATATCACTCAGCAATGAAATCTGTGTCATCAGGCCCTTAGCAGCACAATGAGTGGATTCAGGTATGATGATTCTAACTGAAGTAAGTCACACAGAAAAGAAACATCATAAGATATCAGTAATACACGGAATGTAAACTTGGCTACACAGGAACTGAATTACAGAACAGAACAGGGTCTCAAATTTAGAAAACCAACTTATGTTTGCTTAAGGGGAAAGGTGAGTTGGGGTGCTGCATAAAACCAGAGATTGAAATGAGCACAGATAAAGTTCCTTAAGCCAAATATGGAATCGACAAGAGCTACTCCTTGCTCAACGAAATGGACTCAACACCCCATATTAAACGCCTAAGAATGTACCTGACTAGTAAGTATCTTAAAACCTATGGATTGCTATGTCTCCGAAAGAGAATCAAGCGTGTGTACAGGGGCATAAACGCAGCAGTGATAGGATTGGAGAGGTTCGGTGAGCAAATGAAGACCCTTTGAAGTCATATTGCATGGTACCCATTCCACGGGTCTCAAATCTCCAGGTTTAAGGTATTCTTCCTTCAGCTAAAACATGCATGTGGATCCCAAGTATGATCAACCATGTGAACAGGAGACGTGTTCAAATATGTCTCAGTTTTCCTCCCCTGGTACTCGGGTGCAACATTCCAGACGCTTTACTAACACTCTCCCCACTTGGAGAGTCAGTCCCTTTAACCTCCTGTTTGGCCCAGTTTGCAATTTCTGCGGAAGATGAACAGGAATAGCGAGAACCAATGAGAGACTAGCTGGAGGTGTCTGGACGGGCAAATTTAACTCTCATTTCCCACCAGGAAGAGGAAATAACCAAAGGCTCAGCGTGCCGTGCCGGAACCAGATTAGGGCCTGAAGCCATCCTGCGGTGTTGCGGCCAGGTCACAAGAAAGCGAGTTGAAGAAAGGAGCTCAGGGGCACTGTAATTCACAAACCTGCAGAGTTATAAATGACAGCTATCGTCCAAAAATAGACTGAAGTAAGGCTGCCAAGAGGACTTGAAAGCGGGGCAGAATTGCAGGAAACCGATTTCAGGAGGTAGACTGGAATTGCATTGAAAGCATAGGAAAAGAGGCAGAACGTCCACAATGATGCACTTGGCCAAAAAGGGCGTATGCGTTTTTTCCTGAATATATTCAGGAAAAAACGCATACGCCCTTTTTGGCCAACCAAGCAAGCTTGCAAAGGAAATCTGCACTACAATGAACTCTCACTTCCCCCCGGTCAAAAGGGCCATCTGAAAAAAGTGTAAAATCCAGAAAGGCAGGACAGGCCATGGAGAACTGGGAGCCTTGTTATGCTGATGGGCGGGATGTAAATTGCCAACAACCACTCGGGAGAAGTGTATGGTGTTTCCTGAAACATCTAAAAAACAAAGCAACAGAACCTAGGGCACTTCCACTTATGGTCCTATAGATTAGGGAAATTAAAATCAAAAAGACACAGCCACCCCAAAGTTTGGAACGGCTCTGTTTACAAGAACCTCGTTTACAGTACAAGTTCAACATCGCAGAAAGTGAAAAATGGATAAAGAAGTTGTGGTATTTACTTACAAAGCAATATCACTCAGCAATGAAATCTGTGTCATCAGGCCCTTAGCAGCACAATGAGTGGATTCAGGTATGATGATTCTAACTGAAGTAAGTCACACAGAAAAGAAACATCATAAGATATCAGTAATACACGGAATGTAAACTTGGCTACACAGGAACTGAATTACAGAACAGAACAGGGTCTCAAATTTAGAAAACCAACTTATGTTTGCTTAAGGGGAAAGGTGAGTTGGGGTGCTGCATAAAACCAGAGATTGAAATGAGCACAGATAAAGTTCCTTAAGCCAAATATGGAATCGACAAGAGCTACTCCTTGCTCAACGAAATGGACTCAACACACCATATTAAACGCCTAAGAATGTACCTGACTAGTAAGTATCTTAAAACCTATGGATTGCTATGTCTCCAAAAGAGAATCAAGCATGTGTACAGGGGCATAAACGCAGCCGTGATAGGATTGGAGAGGTTCGGTGAGCAAATGAAGACCCTTTGAAGTCATATTGCATGGTACCCATTCCACGGGTCTCAACTCTCCATGTTTAAGGTATTCTTCCTTCAGCTAAAACATGCATGTGGATCCCAAGTATGATCAACCATGTGATCGGGAGACGTGTTCAAATATGTCTCAGTTTTCCTCCCCTGGTCCTCGGGTGCAACATTCCAGACGCTTTACTAACACTCTCCCCACTTGGAGAGTCAGCGCTTTTAACCTCCTGTTTGGCCCAGTTTGCAATTTCTGCGGAAGATGAACAGGAATAGCGAGAACCAATGAGAGACTAGCTGGAGGTGTCTGGACGGGCAAATTTAACTCTCATTTCCCACCAGGAAGAGGAATTAACCAAAGGCTCAGCGTGCCGGGCCGGAACCAGATTAGGGCCTGAAGCCATCCTGCGGTGTTGCGGCCAGGTCACAAGAAAGCGAGTTGAAGAAAGGAGCTCAGGGGCACTGTAATTCACAAACCTGCAGAGTTATAAATGACAGCTATCGTCCAAAAATAGACTGAAGTAAGGCTGCCAAGAGGACTTGAAAGCGGGGCAGAATTGCAGGAAACCGATTTCAGGAGGTAGACTGGAATTGCATTGAAAGCATAGGAAAAGAGGCAGAACGTCCACAATGATGCACTTGGCCAAAAAGGGCGTATGCGTTTTTTCCTGAATATATTCAGGAAAAAACGCATACGCCCTTTTTGGCCAACCAAGCAAGCTTGCAAAGGAAATCTGCACTACAATGAAGTCTCACTTCCCCCCGGTCAAAAGGGCCATCTGAAAAAAGTGTAAAATCCAGAAAGGCAGGACAGGCCATGGAGAACTGGGAGACTTGTTATGCTGATGGGCGGGATGTAAATTGCCAACAACCACTCGGGAGAAGTGTATGGTGTTTCCTGAAACATCTAAAAAACAAAGCAACAGAACCTAGGGCACTTCCACTTATGGTCCTATAGCTTAGGGAAATTAAAATCAAAAAGACACAGCCACCCCAAAGTTTGGAACGGCTCTGTTTACAAGAACCTCGTTTACAGTACAAGTTCAACATCGCAGAAAGTGAAAAATGGATAAAGAAGTTGTGGTATTTACTTACAAAGCAATATCACTCAGCAATGAAATCTGTGTCATCAGGCCCTTAGCAGCACAATGAGTGGATTCAGGTATGATGATTCTAACTGAAGTAAGTCACACAGAAAAAGAAACATCATAAGATATCAGTAATACATGGAATGTAAACTTGGCTACACAGGAACTGAATTACAGAACAGAACAGGGACTCAAATTTAGAAAACCAACTTATGCTTGCTTAAGGGGAAAGGTGAGTTGGGGTGTTGCATAAAACCAGGGATTGAAATGAGCACAGATAAAGTTCCTTAAGCCAAATATGGAATCGACAAGAGCTACTCCTTGCTCAACGAAATGGACTCAAAACCCCATATTAAACGCCTAAGAATGTACCTGACTAGTAAGTATCTTAAAACCTATGGATTGCTATGTCTCCAAAAGAGAATCAAGCATGTGTACAGGGGCATAAACGCAGCAGTGATAGGATTGGAGAGGTTCAGTGAGCAAATGAAGACCCTTTGAAGTCATATTGCATGGTACCCATTCCACGGGTCTCAACTCTCCAGGTTTAAGGTATTCTTCCTTCAGCTAAAACATGCATGTGGATCCCAAGTATGATCAACCATGTGATCGGGAGACGTGTTCAAATATGTCTCAGTTTTCCTCCCCTGGTACTCGGGTGCAACATTCCAGACGCTTTACTAACACTCTCCCCACTTGGAGAGTCAGCGCCTTTAACCTCCTGTTTGGCCCAGTTTGCAATTTCTGCGGAAGATGAACAGGAATAGCGAGAACCAATGAGAGGCTAGCTGGAGGTGTCTGGACGGGCAAATTTAACTCTCATTTCCCACCAGGAAGAGGAAATAACCAAAGGCTCAGCGTGCCGTACCGGAACCAGATTAGGGCCTGAAGCCATCCTGCGGTGTTGCGGCCAGCTCAAAAGAAAGCGAGTTGAAGAAAGGAGCTCAGGGGCACTGTAATTCACAAACCTGCAGAGTTATAAATGAGAGCTATCGTCCAAAAATAGACTGAAGTAAGGCTGCCAAGAGGACTTGAAAGCGGGGCAGAATTGCAGGAAACCGATTTCAGGAGGTAGACTGGAATTGCATTGAAAGCATAGGAAAAGAGGCAGAACGTCCACAATGATGCACTTGGCCAAAAAGGGCGTATGCATTTTTTCCTGAATATATTCAGGAAAAAACGCATACGCCCTTTTTGGCCAACCAAGCAAGCTTGCAAAGGAAATCTGCACTACAATGAAGTCTCACTTCCCCCCGGTCAAAAGGGCCATCTGAAAAAAGTGTAAAATCCAGAAAGGCAGGACAGGCCATGGAGAACTGGGAGCCTTGTTATGCTGATGGGCGGGATGTAAATTGCCAACAACCACTCGGGAGAAGTGTATGGTGTTTCCTGAAACATCTAAAAAACAAAGCAACAGAACCTAGGGCACTTCCACTTATGGTCCTATAGCTTAGGGAAATTAAAATCAAAAAGACACAGCCACCCCAAAGTTTGGAACGGCTCTGTTTACAAGAACCTCGTTTACAGTACAAGTTCAACATCGCAGAAAGTGAAAAATGGATAAAGAAGTTGTATTTACTTACAAAGCAATATCACTCAGCAATGAAATCTGTGTCATCAGGCCCTTAGCAGCACAATGAGTGGATTCAGGTATGATGATTCTAACTCGAGTAAGTCACACAGAAAAAGAAACATCATAAGATATCAGTAATACACGGAATGTAAACTTGGCTACACAGGAACTGAATTACAGAACAGAACATGGACTCAAATTTAGAAAACCAACTTATGCTTGCTTAAGGGGAAAGGTGAGTTGGGGTGCTGCATAAAACCAGGGATTGAAATGAGCACAGATAAAGTTCCTTAAGCCAAATATGGAATAGACAAGAGCTACTTCTTGCTCAACGAAATGGACTCAACACCCCATATTAAACGCCTAAGAATGTACCTGACTAGTAAGTATCGGAAAACCTATGGATTGCTATCTCTCCAAAAGAGAATCAAGCGTGTGTACAGGGGAATAAACGCAGCAGTGATAGGATTGGAGAGGTTCGGTGAGCAAATGAAGACCCTTTGAAGTCATATTGCATGGTACCCATTCCACGGGTCTCAACTCTCCATGTTTAAGGTATTCTTCCTTCAGCTAAAACATGCATGTGGAACCCAGAATATGATCAACCATGTAAACGGGAGACGTGTTCAAATATGTCTCAGTTTTCCTCCCCTGGTACTCGGGTGCAACATTCCAGACGCTTTACTAACACTCTCCCCACTTGGAGAGTCAGTCCCTTTAACCTCCTGTTTGGCCCAGTTTGCAATTTCTGCGGAAGATGAACAGGAATAGCGAGAACCAATGAGAGACTAGCTGGAGGTGTCTGGACGGGCAAATTTAACTCTCATTTCCCACCAGGAAGAGGAAATAACCAAAGGCTCAGCGTGCCGTGCCGGAACCAGATTAGGGCCTGAAGCCATCCTGCGGTGTTGCGGCCAGGTCACAAGAAAGCGAGTTGAAGAAAGGAGCTCAGGGGCACTGTAATTCACAAACCTGCAGAGTTATAAATGACAGCTATCGTCCAAAAATAGACTGAAGTAAGGCTGCCAAGAAGACTTGAAAGCGGGGCAGAATTGCAGGAAACCGATTTCAGGAGGTAGACTGGAATTGCATTGAAAGCATAGGAAAAGAGGCAGAACGTCCACAATGATGCACTTGGCCAAAAAGGGCATATGCGTTTTTTCCTGAATATATTCAGGAAAAAACGCATACGCCCTTTTTGGCCAACCAAGCAAGCTTGCAAAGGAAATCTGCACTACAATGAACTCTCACTTCCCCCCGGTCAAAAGGGCCATCTGAAAAAAGTGTAAAATCCAGAAAGGCAGGACAGGCCATGGAGAACTGGGAGCCTTGTTATGCTGATGGGCGGGATGTAAATTGCCAACAACCACTCGGGAGAAGTGTATGGTGTTTCCTGAAACATCTAAAAAGCAAAGCAACAGAACCTAGGGCACTTCCACTTATGGTCCTATAGCTTAGGGAAATTAAAATCAAAAAGACACAGCCACCCCAAAGTTTGGAACGGCTCTGTTTACAAGAACCTCGTTTACAGTACAAGTTCAACATCGCAGAAAGTGAAAAATGGATAAAGAAGTTGTGGTATTTACTTACAAAGCAATATCACTCAGCAATGAAATCTGTGTCATCAGGCCCTTAGCAGCACAATGAGTGGATTCAGGTATGATGATTCTAACTGAAGTAAGTCACACAGAAAAAGAAACATCATAAGATATCAGTAATACACGGAATGTAAACTTGGCTACACAGGAACTGAATTACAGAACAGAACAGGGACTCAAATTTAGAAAACCAACTTATGCTTGCTTAAGGGTAAAGGTGAGTTGGGGTGCTGCATAAAACCAGAGATTGAAATGAGCACAGATAAAGTTCCTTAAGCCAAATATGGAATAGACAAGAGGTACTCCTTGCTCAACGAAATGGACTCAACACCGCATATTAAACGCCTAAGAATGTACCTGACTAGTAAGTATCTTAAAACCTATGGATTGCTATGTCTCCGAAAGAGAATCAAGCATGTGTACAGGGGCATAAACGCAGCAGTGATAGGATTGGAGAGGTTCGGTGAGCAAATGAAGACCCTTTGAAGTCATATTGCATGGTACCCATTACACGGGTCTCAACTCTCCAGGTTTAAGGTATTCTTCCTTCAGCTAAAACATGCATGTGGAACCTAGAGTATGATCAACCATGTGATCGGGAAACGTGTTCAAATATGTCTCAGTTTTCGTACCCTGGTACTCGGGTGCAACATTCCAGACGCTTTACTAACACTCTCCCCACTTGGAGAGTCAGTCCCTTTAACCTCCTGTTTGGCCCAGTTTGCAATTTCTCCGGAAGATGAACAGGAATAGCGAGAACCAATGAGAGGCTAGCTGGAGGTGTCTGGACGGGCAAATTTAACTCTCATTTCCCACCAGGAAGAGGAAATAACCAAAGGCTCAGCGTGCCGTACCGGAACCAGATTAGGGCCTGAAGCCATCCTGCGGTGTTGCGGCCAGCTCAAAAGAAAGCGAGTTGAAGAAAGGAGCTCAGGGGCACTGTAATTCACAAACCTGCAGAGTTATAAATGAGAGCTATCGTCCAAAAATAGACTGAAGTAAGGCTGCCAAGAGGACTTGAAAGCGGGGCAGAATTGCAGGAAACCGATTTCAGGAGGTAGACTGGAATTGCATTGAAAGCATAGGAAAAGAGGCAGAACGTCCACAATGATGCACTTGGCCAAAAAGGGCGTATGCGTTTTTTCCTGAATATATTCAGGAAAAAACGCATACGCCCTTTTTGGCCAACTAAGCAAGCTTGCAAAGGAAATCTGCACTACAATGAAGTCTCACTTCCCCCTGGTCAAAAGGGCCATCTGAAAAAAGTGTAAAATCCAGAAAGGCAGGACAGGCCATGGAGAACTGAGAGCCTTGTTATGCTGATGGGCGGGATGTAAATTGCCAACAACCACTCGGGAGAAGTGTATGGTGTTTCCTGAAACATCTAAAAAACAAAGCAACAGAACCTAGGGCACTTCCACTTATGGTCCTATAGCTTAGGGAAATTAAAATCAAAAAGACACAGCCACCCCAACGTTTGGAACGGCTCTGTTTACAAGAACCTCGTTTACAGTACAAGTTCAACATCGCAGAAAGTGAAAAATGGATAAAGAAGTTGTGGTATTTACTTACAAAGCAATATCACTCAGCAATGAAATCTATGTCATCAGGCCCTTAGCAGCACAATGAGTGGATTCAGGTACGATGTTTCTAACTGAAATAAGTCACACAGAAAAAGAAACATCATAAGATATCACTAATACACGGAATGTAAACTTGGCTACACAGGAACTGAATTCCAAAACAGAACAGGGTCTAAAATTTAGAAAACCAACTTATGCTTGCTTAAGGGTAAAGGTGAGTTGGGGTGCTGCATAAAACCAGAGATTGAAATGAGCAGAGATAAAGTTCCTTAAGTCAAATATGGAATAGACAAGAGCTACTCCTTGCTCAACGAAATGGACTCAACACCGCATATTAAACGCCTAAGAATGTACCTGACTAGTAAGTATCTTAAAACCTATGGATTGCTATGTCTCCGAAAGAGAATCAAGCATGTGTACAGGGGCATAAACGCAGCAGTGATAAGATTGGAGAGGTTCGGTGAGCAAATGAAGACCCTTTGAAGTCATATTGCATGGTACCCATTCCATGGGTTTCAACTACCCAGGTTTAAGGTATTCTTCCTTCAGCTAAAACATGCATGTGGAACCTAGAGTATGATCAACCATGTGATCGGGAGACGTGTTCAAATATGTCTCAGTTTTCCTCCCCTGGTACTTAGGTGCAACATTCCAGACGCTTTACTAACACTCTCCCGTCTTGGAGAGTCAGTCCCTTTAACCTCCTGTTTGGCCCAGTTTGCAATTTCTGCGGAAGATGAACAGGAATAGCGAGAACCAATGAGAGGCTAGCTGGAGGTGTCTGGACGGGCAAATTTAACTCTCATTTCCCACCAGGAAGAGGAATTAACCAAAGGCTCAGCGTGCCGTGCCGGAACCAGATTAGGGCCTGAAGCCATCCTGCGGTGTTGCGGCCAGCTCAAAAGAAAGCGAGTTGAAGAAAGGAGCTCAGGGGCACTGTAATTCACAAACCTGCAGAGTTATAAATGACAGCTATCGTCCAAAAATAGACTGAAGTAAGGCTGCCAAGAGGACTTGAAAGCGGGGCAGAATTGCAGGAAACCGATTTCAGGAGGTAGACTGGAATTGCATTGAAAGCATAGGAAAAGAGGCAGAACGTCCACAATGATGCACTTGGCCAAAAAGGGCGTATGCGTTTTTTCCTGAATATATTCAGGAAAAAACGCATACGCCCTTTTTGGCCAACCAAGCAAGCTTGCAAAGGAAATCTGCACTACAATGAAGTCTCACTTCCCCCCAGTCAAAAGGGCCATCTGAAAAAAGTGTAAAATCCAGAAAGGCAGGACAGGCCATGGAGAACTGGGAGCCTTGTTATGCTGATGGGCGGGATGTAAATTGCCAACAGACACTCGGGAGAAGTGTATGGTGTTTCCTGAAACATCTAAAAAACAAAGCAACAGAACCTAGGGCACTTCCACTTATGGTCCTATAGATTAGGGAAATTAAAATCAAAAAGACACAGCCACCCCAAAGTTTGGAACGGCTCTGTTTACAAGAACCTCGTTTACAGTACAAGTTCAACATCGCAGAAAGTGAAAAATGGATAAAGAAGTTGTGGTATTCACTTACAAAGCAATATCACTCAGCAATGAAATCTATGTCATCAGGCCCTTAGCAGCACAATGAGTGGATTCAGGTATGATGATTCTAACTGAAATAAGTCACACAGAAAAAGAAACATCATAAGATATCACTAATACACGGAATGTAAACTTGCCTACACAGGAACTGAATTACAGAACAGAACAGTGTCTCAAATTTAGAAAACCAACTTATGCTTGCTTAAGGGTAAAGGTGAGTTGGGGTGCTGCATAAAACCAGAGATTGAAATGAGCACAGATAAAGTTCCTTAAGCCAAATATGGAATAGACAAGAGCTACTCCTTGCTCAACGAAATGGACTCAACACCCCATATTAAACGCCTAAGAATGTTCCTGACTAGTAAGTATCTTAAAACCTATGGATTGCTATGTCTCCAAAAGAGAATCAAGCATGTGTACAGGGGCATAAACGCAGCAGTGATAGGATTGGAGAGGTTCGGTGAGCAAATGAAGACCCTTTGAAGTCATATTGCATGGTACCCATTCCACGGGTCTCAACTCTCCAGGTTTAAGGTATTCTTCCTTCAGCTAAAACATGCATGTGGATCCCAAGTATGATCAACCATGTGAACGGGAGACGTGTTCAAATATGTCTCAGTTTTCCTCCCCTGGTACTCGGGTGCAACATTCCAGACGCTTTACTAACACTCTCCCCACTTGGAGAGTCAGCGCCTTTAACCTCCTGTTTGGCCCAGTTTGCAATTTCTGCGGAAGATGAACAGGAATAGCGAGAACCAATGAGAGGCTAGCTGGAGGTGTCTGGACGGGCAAATTTAACTCTCATTTCCCACCAGGAAGAGGAAATAACCAAAGGCTCAGCGTGCCATGCCGGAAACAGATTAGGGCCTGAAGCCATCCTGCGGTGTTGCGGCCAGGTCACAAGAAAGCGAGTTGAAGAAAGGAGCCCAGGGGCACTGTAATTCACAAACCTGCAGAGTTATAAATGACAGCTATCGTCCAAAAATAGACTGAAGTAAGGCTGCCAAGAGGACTTGAAAGCGGGGCAGAATTGCAGGAAACCGATTTCAGGAGGTAGACTGGAATTGCATTGAAAGCATAGGAAAAGAGGCAGAACGTCCACAATGATGCACTTGGCCAAAAAGGGCGTATGCGTTTTTTCCTGAATATATTCAGGAAAAAACGCATACGCCCTTTTTGGCCAACCAAGCAAGCTTGCAAAGGAAATCTGCACTACAATGAAGTCTCACTTCCCCCCGGTCAAAAGGGCCATCTGAAAAAAGTGTAAAATCCAGAAAGGCAACAGGCCATTGAGAACTGGGAGCCTTGTTATGCTGATGGGCGGGATGTAAATTGCCAACAGACACTTGGGAGAAGTGTATGGTGTTTCCTGAAACATCTAAAAAACAAAGCAACAGAGCATAGGGCACTTCCACTTATGGTCCTATAGCTTAGGGAAATTAAAATCAAAAAGACACAGCCACCCCAAAGTTTGGAACGGCTCTGTTTACAAGAACCTCGTTTACAGTACAAGTTCAACATCGCAGAAAGTGAAAAATGGATAAAGAAGTTGTGGTATTCACTTACAAAGCAATATCACTCAGCAATGAAATCTATGTCATCAGGCCCTTAGCATCGCAATGAGTGGATTCAGGTATGATGATTCTAACTGAAATAAGTCACACAGAAAAAGAAACATCATAAGATATCACTAATACACGGAATGTAAACTTGCCTACACAGGAACTGAATTACAGAACAGAACAGGGTCTCAAATTTAGAAAACCAACTTATGCTTGCTTAAGGGTAAAGGTGAGTTGGGGTGCTGCATAAAACCAGAGATTGAAATGAGCACAGATAAAGTTCCTTAAGCCAAATATGGAATAGACAAGAGCTACTCCTTGCTCAACGAAATGGACTCAACACCCCATATTAAACGCCTAAGAATGTTCCTGACTAGTAAGTATCTTAAAACCTATGGATTGCTATGTCTCCAAAAGAGAATCAAGCATGTGTACAGGGGCATAAATGCAGCAGTGATAGGATTGAAGAGGTTCGGTGAGCAAATGAAGACCCTTTGAAGTCATATTGCATGGTACCCATTCCACGGGTTTCAACTACCCAGGTTTAAGGTATTCTTCCTTCAGCTAAAACATGCATGTGGAACCTAGAGTATGATCAACCATGTGATCGGGAGACGTGTTCAAATATGTCTCAGTTTTCGTACCCTGGTACTCGGGTGCAACATTCCAGACGCTTTACTAACACTCTCCTGACTTGGAGAGTCAGTCCCTTTAACCTCCTGTTTGGCCCAGTTTGCAATTTCTGCGGAAGATGAACAGGAATAGCGAGAACCAATGAGAGGCTAGCTGGAGGTGTCTGGACGGGCAAATTTAACTCTCATTTCCCAACAGGAAGAGGAAATAACCAAAGGCTCAGCGTGCCGTACCGGAACCAGATTAGGGCCTGAAGCCATCCTGCGGTGTTGCGGCCAGGTCACAAGAAAGCGAGTTGAAGAAAGGAGCTCAGGGGCACTGTAATTCACAAACCTGCAGAGTTATAAATGACAGCTATCGTCCAAAAATAGACTGAAGTAAGGCTGCCAAGAGGACTTGAAAGCGGGGCAGAATTGCAGGAAACCGATTTCAGGAGGTAGACAGGAATTGCATTGAAAGCATAGGAAAAGAGGCAGAACGTCCACAATGATGCACTTGGCCAAAAAGGGCGTATGCGTTTTTTCCTGAATATATTCAGGAAAAAACGCATACGCCCTTTTTGGCCAACCAAGCAAGCTTGCAAAGGAAATCTGCACTACAATGAAGTCTCACTTCCCCCCTGTCAAAAGGGCCATCTGAAAAAAGTGTAAAATCCAGAAAGGCAGGACAGGCCATGGAGAACTGGGAGCCTTGTTATGCTGATGGGCGGGATGTAAATTGCCAACAACCACTCGGGAGAAGTGTATGGTGTTTCCTGAAACATCTAAAAAACAAAGCAACAGAACCTAGGGCACTTCCACTTATGGTCCTATAGCTTAGGGAAATTAAAATCAAAAAGACACAGACACCGCAAAGTTTGGAACGGCTCTGTTTACAAGAACCTCGTTTACAGTACAAGTTCAACATCGCAGAAAGTGAAAAATGGATAAAGAACTTGTGGTATTTACGTACAATGCAGTATCACTCAGCAATGAAATCTATGTCATCAGGCCCGTAGCAGCATAATGAGTGGATTCAGGTACGATGATTCTAACTGAAATAAGTCACACAGGAAAAGAAACATCATAAGATATCAGTAATACACGGAATGTAAACTTGGCTACACAGGAACTGAATTCCAAAACAGAACAGGGTCTCAAATTTAGAAAACCAACTTATGCTTGCTTAAGGGGAAAGGTGAGTTGGGTTGCTGCATAAAACCAGAGATTGAAATGAGCACAGATAAAGTTCCTTAAGCCAAATATGGAATAGACAAGAGCTACTCCTTGCTCAACGAAATGGACTCAACACTGCATATTAAACGCCTAAGAATGTACCTGACTAGTAAGTATCTTAAAACCTATGGATTGCTATGTCTCCAAAAGAGAATCAAGCGTGTTTACAGGGGCATAAACGCAGCAGTGATAGGATTGGAGAGGTTCGGTGAGCAAATGAAGACCCTTTGAAGTCATATTGCATGGTACCCATTCCACGGGTCTCAACTCTCCAGGTTTAAGGTATTCTTCCTTCAGCTAAAACATGCATGTGGATCCCAAGTATGATCAACCATGTGAACGGGAGACGTGTTCAAATATGCCTCAGTTTTCCTCCCCTGGTACTCGGGTGCAACATTCCAGACGCTTTACTAACACTCTGCCCACTTGGAGAGTCAGCGCCTTTAACCTCCTGTTTGGCCCAGTTTGCAATTATGCGGAAGATGAACAGGAATAGCGAGAACCAATGAGAGGCTAGCTGGAGGTGTCTGGACGGGCAAATTTAACTCTCATTTCCCACCAGGAAGAGGAAATAACCAAAGGCTCAGCGTGCCGTGCCGGAACCAGATTAGGGCCTGAAGCCATCCTGCGGTGTTGCGGCCAGGTCACAAGAAAGCGAGTTGAAGAAAGGAGCTCAGGGGCACTGTAATTCACAAACCTGCAGAGTTATAAATGACAGCTATCGTCCAAAAATAGACTGAAGTAAGGCTGCCAAGAGGACTTGAAAGCGGGGCAGAATTGCAGGAAACCGATTTCAGGAGGTAGACTGGAATTGCATTGAAAGCATAGGAAAAGAGGCAGAACGTCCACAATGATGCACTTGGCCAAAAAGGGCGTATGCGTTTTTTCCTGAATATATTCAGGAAAAAACGCATACGCCCTTTTTGGCCAACCAAGCAAGCTTGCAAAGGAAATCTGCACTACAATGAAGTCTCACTTCCCCCCGGTCAAAAGGGCCATCTGAAAAAAGTGTAAAATCCAGAAAGGCAACAGGCCATAGAGAACTGGGAGCCTTGTTATGCTGATGGGCGGGATGTAAATTGCCAACAGACACTTGGGAGAAGTGTATGGTGTTTCCTGAAACATCTAAAAAACAAAGCAACAGAGCCTAGGGCACTGCCACTTATGGTCCTATAGCTTAGGGAAATTAAAATCAAAAAGACACAGCCACCCCAAAGTTTGGAACGGCTCTGTTTACAAGAACCTCGTTTACAGTACAAGTTCAACATCGCAGAAAGTGAAAAATGGATAAAGAAGTTGTGGTATTTACTTACAAAGCAATATCACTCAGCAATGGAATCTGTGTCATCAGGCCCTTAGCAGCACAATGAGTGGATTCAGGTATGATGATTCTAACTGAAGTAAGTCACACAGAAAAAGAAACATCATAAGATATCAGTAATACACGGAATGTAAACTTGGCTACACAGGAACTGAATTACAGAACAGAACAGGGACTCAAATTTAGAAAACCAACTTATGCTTGCTTAAGGGTAAAGGTGAGTTGGGGTGCTGCATAAAACCAGAGATTGAAATGAGCACAGATAAAGTTCCTTAAGCCAAATATGGAATAGACAAGAGCTACTCCTTGCTCAACGAAATGGACTCAACACCGCATATTAAACGTCTAAGAATGTACCTGACTAGTAAGTATCTTAAAACCTATGGATTGCTATGTCTCCAAAAGAGAATCAAGCATGTGTACAGGGGCATAAACGCAGCAGTGATAGGATTGGAGAGGTTCGGTGAGCAAATGAAGACCCTTTGAAGTCATATTGCATGGTACCCATTCCACGGGTTTCAACTACCCAGGTTTAAGGTATTCTTCCTTCAGCTAAAACATGCATCTGGAACCTAGAGTATGATCAACCATGTGATCGGGAGACCTGTTCAAATATGTCTCAGTTTTCGTACCCTGGTACTTGGGTGCAACATTCCAGACGCTTTACTAACACTCTCCCGACTTGGAGAGTCAGTCCCTTTAACCTCCTGTTTGGCCCAGTTTGCAATTTCTGCGGAAGATGAACAGGAATAGCGAGAACCAATGAGAGGCTAGCTGGAGGTGTCTGGACGGGCAAATTTAACTCTCATTTCCCACCAGGAAGAGGAATTAACCAAAGGCTCAGCGTGCCGTGCCGGAACCAGATTAGGGCCTGAAGCCATCCTGCGGTGTTGCGGCCAGGTCACAAGAAAGCGAGTTGAAGAAAGGAGCTCAGGGGCACTGTAATTCACAAACCTGCAGAGTTATAAATGACAGCTATCGTCCAAAAATAGACTGAAGTAAGGCTGCCAAGAGGACTTGAAAGCGGGTTAGAATTGCAGGAAACCGATTTCAGGAGGTAGACTGGAATTGTATTGAAAGCATAGGAAAAGAGGCCGAACGTCCACAATGATGCACTTGGCCAAAAAGGGCGTATGCGTTTTTTCCTGAATATATTCAGGAAAAAACGCATACGCACTTTTTGGCCAACCAAGCAAGCTTGCAAAGGAAATCTGCACTACAATGAAGTCTCACTTCCCCCCGGTCAAAAGGGCCATCTGAAAAAAGTGTAAAATCCAGAAAGGCAGGACAGGCCATGGAGAATTGGGAGCCTTGTTATGCTGATGGGCGGGATGTAAATTGCCAACAGACACTCGGGAGAAGTGTATGGTGTTTCCTGAAACATCTAAAAAACAAAGCAACAGAGCCTAGGGCACTTCCACTTATGGTCCTATAGCTTAGGGAAATTAAAATCAAAAAGACACAGCCACCCCAAAGTTTGGAACGGCTCTGTTTACAAGAACCTCGTTTACAGTACAAGTTCAACATCGCAGAAAGTGAAAAATGGATAAAGAAGTTGTGGTATTTACTTACAAAGCAATATCACTCAGCAATGAAATCTGTGTCATCAGGCCCTTAGCAGCACAATGAGTGGATTCAGGTATGATGATTCTAACTGAAGTAAGTCACACAGAAAAAGAAACATCATAAGATATCAGTAATACACGGAATGTAAACTTGGCTACACAGGAACTGAATTACAGAACAGAACAGGGACTCAAATTTAGAAAACCAACTTATGCTTGCTTAAGGGTAAAGGTGAGTTGGGGTGCTGTATAAAACCAGAGATTGAAATGAGCACAGATAAAGTTCCTTAAGCCAAATATGGAATAGACAAGAGCTACTCCTTGCTCAACGAAATGGAGTCAACACCGCATATTAAACGTCTAAGAATGTACCTGACTAGTAAGTATCTTAAAACCTATGGATTGCTATGTCTCCAAAAGAGAATCAAGCATGTGTACAGGGGCATAAACGCAGCAGTGATAGGATTGGAGAGGTTCGGTGAGCAAATGAAGACCCTTTGAAGTCATATTGCATGGTACCCATTCCACGGGTTTCAACTACCCAGGTTTAAGGTATTCTTCCTTCAGCTAAAACATGCATGTGGAACCTAGAGTATGATCAACCAAGTGATCGGGAGACGTGTTCAAATATGTCTCAGTTTTCCTCCCCTGGTACTCGGGTGCAACATTCCAGACGCTTTACTAACACTCTCCCGACTTGGAGAGTCAGTCCCTTTAACCTCCTGTTTGGCCCAGGTTGCAATTTCTGCGGAAGATGAACAGGAATAGCGAGAACCAATGAGAGACTAGCTGGAGGTGTCTGGACGGGCAAATTTAACTCTCATTTCCCACCAGGAAGAGGAAATAACCAAAGGCTCAGCGTGCCGTGCCGGAACCAGATTAGGGCCTGAAGCCATCCTGCGGTGTTGCGGCCAGGTCACAAGAAAGCGAGTTGAAGAAAGGAGCTCAGGGGCACTGTAATTCACAAACCTGCAGAGTTATAAATGACAGCTATCGTCCAAAAATAGACTGAAGTAAGGCTGCCAAGAGGACTTGAAAGCGGGGCAGAATTGCAGGAAACAGATTTCAGGAGGTAGACTGGAATTGCATTGAAAGCATAGGAAAAGAGGCAGAACGTCCACAATGATGCACTTGGCCAAAAAGGGCGTATGCGTTTTTTCCTGAATATATTCAGGAAAAAACGCATACGCCCTTTTTGGCCAACCAAGCAAGCTTGCAAAGGAAATCTGCACTACAATGAAGTCTCACTTCCCCCCGGTCAAAAGGGCCATCTGAAAAAAGTGTAAAATCCAGAAAGGCAGGACAGGCCATGGAGAACTGGGAGCCTTGTTATGCTGATGGGCGGGATGTAAATTACCAACAACCACTTGGGAGAAGTGTATGGTGTTTCCTGAAACATCTAAAAAACAAAGCAACAGAACCTAGGGCACTTCCACTTATGGTCCTATAGCTTAGGGAAATTAAAATCAAAAAGACACAGCCACCACAAAGTTTGGAACGGCTCTGTTTACAAGAACCTCGTTTACAGTACAAGTTCAACATCGCAGAAAGTGAAAAATGGATAAAGAAGTTGTGGTATTTACTTACAAAGCAATATCACTCAGCAATGAAATCTGTGTCATCAGGCCCTTAGCAGCACAATGAGTAGATTCAGGTATGATGATTCTAACTGAAGTAAGTCACACAGAAAAAGAAACATCATAAGATATCAGTAATACACGGAATGTAAACTTGGCTACACAGGAACTGAATTACAGAACAGAACAGGGTCTCAAATTTAGAAAACCAACTTATGCTTGCTTAAGGGTAAAGGTGAGTTGGGGTGGTGCATAAATCCAGAGATTGAAATGAGCACAGATAAAGTTCCTTAAGTCAAATATGGAATAGACAAGAGCTACTCCTTGCTCAACGAAATGGACTCAACACCGCATATTAAACGCCTAAGAATTTACCTGACTAGTAAGTATCGTAAAACCTATGGATTGCTATGTCTCCAAAAGAGAATCAAGCATGTGTACAGGGGCATAAACGCAGCCGTGATAGGATTGGAGAGGTTCAGTGAGCAAATGAAGACCCTTTGAAGTCATATTGCATGGTACCCATTACACCGGTTTCAACTACCCAGGTTTAAGGTATTCTTCCATCAGCTATAACATGCATGTGGAACCCAAGTATGATCAACCATGTGAACGGGAGACGTGTTCAAATATGTCTCAGTTTTCCTCCCCTGGTACTCGGGTGCAACATTCCAGACGCTTTACTAACACTCTCCCCACTTGGAGACTCAGCCCCTTTCACCTCCTGTTTGGCCCAGGTTGCAATTTCTGTGGAAGATGAACAGGAATAGCGAGAACCAATGAGAGGCTAGCTGGAGGTGTCTGGACGGGCAAATTTAACTCTCATTTCCCAACAGGAAGAGGAAATAACCAAAGGCTCAGCGTGCCGTACCGGAACCAGATTAGGGCCTGAAGCCATCCTGCGGTGTTGCGGCCAGCTCAAAAGAAAGCGAGTTGAAGAAAGGAGCTCAGGGGCACTGTAATTCACAAACCTGCAGAGTTATAAATGACAGCTATCGTCCAAAAATAGACTGAAGTAAGGCTGCCAAGAGGACTTGAAAGCGGGGCAGAATTGCAGGAAACCGATTTCAGGAGGTAGACTGGAATTGCATTGAAAGCATAGGAAAAGAGGCAGAACGTCCACAATGATGCACTTGGCCAAAAAGGGCGTATGCGTTTTTTCCTGAATATATTCAGGAAAAAACGCATACGCCCTTTTTGGCCAACCAAGCAAGCTTGCAAAGGAAATCTGCACTACAATGAAGTCTCACTTCCCCCCGGTCAAAAGGGCCATCTGAAAAAAGTGTAAAATCCAGAAAGGCAGGACAGGCCATGGAGAACTGGGAGCCTTGTTATGCTGATGGGCGGGATGTAAATTGCCAACAACCACTCGGGAGAAGTGTATGGTGTTTCCTGAAACATCTAAAAAACAAAGCAACAGAACCTAGGGCACTTCCACTTATGATCCTATAGCTTAGGGAAATTAAAATCAAAAAGACACAGCCACCACAAAGTTTGGAACGGCTCTGTTTACAAGAACCTCGTTTACAGTACAAGTTCAACATCGCAGAAAGTGAAAAATGGATAAAGAAGTTGTGGTATTTACTTACAAAGCAATATCACTCAGCAATGAAATCTGTGTCATCAGGCCCTTAGCAGCACAATGAGTGGATTCAGGTATGATGATTCTAACTGAAGTAAGTCACACAGAAAAAGAAACATCATAAGATATCAGTAATACACGGAATGTAAACTTGGCTACACAGGAACTGAATTACAGAACAGAACAGGGTCTCAAATTTAGAAAACCAACTTATGTTTGCTTAAGGGTAAAGGTGAGTTGGGGTGCTGCATAAAACCAGAGATTGAAACGAGCACAGATAAAGTTCCTTAAGTCAAATATGGAATAGACAAGAGCTACTCCTTGCTCAACGAAATGGACTCAACACCGCATATTAAACGCCTAAGAATGTACCTGACTAGTAAGTATCTTCAAACCTATGGATTGCTATGTCTCCGAAAGAGAATCAAGCGTGTGTACAGGGGCATAAACGCAGCAGTGATAGGATTGGAGAGGTTCGGTGAGCAAATGAAGACCCTTTGAAGTCATATTTCATGGTACCCATTCCATGGGTTTCAACTACCCAGGTTTAAGGTATTCTTCCTTCAGCTAAAACATGCATGTGGAACCCAAGTATGATCAACCATGTGAACGGGAGACGTGTTCAAATATGTCTCAGTTTTCCTCCCCTGGTACTCGGGTGCAACATTCCAGACGCTTTACTAACACTCTCCCCACTTGGAGAGTCAGCGCCTTTAACCTCCTGTTTGGCCCAGTTTGCAATTTCTGCGGAAGATGAACAGGAATAGCGAGAACCAATGAGAGACTAGCTGGAGGTGTCTGGACGGGCAAATTTAACTCTCATTTCCCACCAGGAAGAGGAAATAACCAAAGGCTCAGCGTGCCGTGCCGGAACCAGATTAGGGCCTGAAGCCATCCTGCGGTGTTGCGGCCAGGTCACAAGAAAGCGAGTTGAAGAAAGGAGCTCAGGGGCACTGTAATTCACAAACCTGCAGAGTTATAAATGACAGCTATCGTCCAAAAATAGACTGAAGTAAGGCTGCCAAGAGGACTTGAAAGCGGGGCAGCATTGCAGGAAACCGATTTCAGGAGGTAGACTGGAATTGCATTGAAAGCATAGGAAAAGAGGCAGAACGTCCACAATGATGCACTTGGCCAAAAAGGGTGTATGCGTTTTTTCCTGAATATATTCAGGAAAAAACGCATACGCCCTTTTTGGCCAACCAAGCAAGCTTGCAAAGGAAATCTGCACTACAATGAAGTCTCACTTCCCCCCGGTCAAAAGGACCATCTGAAAAAAGTGTAAAATCCAGAAAGGCAGGACAGGCCATGGAGAACTGGGAGCCTTGCTATGCTGATGGGCGGGATGTAAATTGCCAACAACCACTCGGGAGAAGTGTATGGTGTTTCCTGAAACATCTAAAAAACAAAGCAACAGAACCTAGGGCACTTCCACTTATGGTCCTATAGCTTAGGGAAATTAAAATCAAAAAGACACAGCCACCCCAAAGTTTGGAACGGCTCTGTTTACAAGAACCTCGTTTACAGTACAAGTTCAACATCGCAGAAAGTGAAAAATGGATAAAGAACTTGTGGTACTTACGTACAATGCAGTATCACTCAGCAATGAAATCTATGTCATCAGGCCTGTAGCAGCATAATGAGTAGATTCAGGTACGATGATTCTAACTGAAATAAGTCACACAGAAAAAGAAACATCATAAGATATCACTAAACACGGAATGTAAACTTGGCTACACAGGAACTGAATTCCAAAACAGAACAGGGTCTCAAATTTAGAAAACCAACTTATGCTTGCTTAAGGGTAAAGGTGAGTTGGGGTGCTGCATAAAACCAGAGATTGAAATGAGCACAGATAAAGTTCCTTAAGCCAAATATGGAATAGACAAGAGCTACTCCTTGCTCAACGAAATGGACTCAACACCGCATATTAAACGCCTAAGAATGTAACTGACTAGTAAGTATCTTAAAACCTATGGATTGCTATGTCTCCAAAAGAGAATCAAGCATGTGTACAGGGGCATAAACGCAGCAGTGATAGGATTGGAGAGGTTCGGTGAGCAAATGAAGACCCTTTGAAGTCATATTGCATGGTACCCATTCCACGGGTTTCAACTACCCAGGTTTTAGGTATTCTTCCTTCAGCTAAAACATGCATGTGGAACCCAAGTATGATCAACCATGTGAACGGGAGACGTGTTCAAATATGTCTCAGTTTTCCTCCCCTGGTACTCGGGTGCAACATTCCAGACGCTTTACTAACACTCTCCCCACTTGGAGAGTCAGCGCCTTTAACCTCCTGTTTGGCCCAGTTTGCAATTTCTGCGGAAGATGAACAGGAATAGCGAGAACCAATGAGAGACTAGCTGGATGTGTCTGGACAGGCAAATTTAACTCTCATTTTCCACCAGGAAAAGGAAATAACCAAAGGCTCAGCGTGCCGTGTCGGAACCAGATTAGGGCCTGAAGCCATCCTGCGGTGTTGCGGCCAGGTCACAAGAAAGCAAGTTGAAGAAAGGAGCTCAGGGGCAGTGTAATGCACAAACCTGCAGAGTTATAAATGACAGCTATCGTCCAAAAATAGACTGAAGTAAGGCTGCCAAGAGGACTTGAAAGCGGGGCAGAATTGCAGGAAACCGATTTCAGGAGGTAGACTGGAATTGCATTGAAAGCATAGGAAAAGAGGCAGAACGTCCACAATGATGCACTTGGCCAAAAAGGGCGTATGCATTTTTTCCTGAATATATTCAGGAAAAAACGCATACGCCCTTTTTGGCCAACCAAGCAAGCTTGCAAAGGAAATCTGCACTACAATGAAGTCTCACTTCCCCCCGGTCAAAAGGGCCATCTGAAAAAAGTGTAAAATCCAGAAAAGCAGGACAGGCCATGGAGAACTGGGAGCCTTGTTATGCTGATGGGCGGGATGTAAATTGCCAACAACCACTCGGGAGAAGTGTATGGTGTTTCCTGAAACATCTAAAAAACAAAGCAACAGAACCTAGGGCACTTCCACTTATGGTCCTATAGCTTAGGGAAATTAAAATCAAAAAGACACAGCCACCCCAAAGTTTGGGACGCCTCTGTTTACAAGAACCTCGTTTACAGTACAAGTACAACATCGCAGAAAGTGAAAAATGGATAAAGAATTTGTGGTACTTACGTACAATGCAGTATCACTCAGCAATGAAATCTATGTCATCAGGCCCGTAGCAGCATAATGAGTAGATTCAGGTACGATGATTCTAACTGAAATAAGTCACACAGAAAAAGAAACATCATAAGATATCACTAATACACGGAATGTAAACTTGGCTACACAGGAACTGCATTCCAAAACAGAACAGGGTCTCAAATTTAGAAAACCAACTTATGCTTGCTTAATGGGAAAGGTGAGTTGGGGTGCTGTATAAAACCAGAGATTGAAACGAGCACAGATAAAGTTCCTTAAGCCAAATATGGAATAGACAAGAGCTACTCCTTGCTCAACGAAATGGACTCAACACCGCATATTAAACGCCTAAGAATGTACCTGACTAGTAAGTATCTTAAAACCTATGGATTGCTATGTCTCCAAAAGAGAATCAAGCGTGTGTACAGGGGCATAAACGCAGCAGTGATAGGATTGGAGAGGTTCGGTGAGCAAATGAAGACCCTTTGAAGTCATATTGCATGGTACCCATTCCACGGGTCTCAACTCTCCAGGTTTAAGGTATTCTTCCTTCAGCTAAAACATGCATGTGGAACCCAAGTATGATCAACCATGTGAACGGGAGACGTGTTCAAATATGTCTCAGTTTTCCTCCCCTTGTAGTCGGGTGCAACATTCCAGACGCTTTACTAACACTCTCCCCACTTGGAGAGTCAGCGCCTTTAACCTCCTGTTTGGCCCAGTTTGCAATTTCTGCGGAAGATGAACAGGAATAGCGAGAACCAATTAGAGACTAGCTGGAGGTGTCTGGACGGGCAAATTTAACTCTCATTTCCCACCAGGAAGAGGAAATAACCAAAGGCTCAGCGTGCCGTGCCGGAACCAGATTAGGGCCTGAAGCCATCCTGCGGTGTTGCGGCCAGGTCACAAGAAAGCAAGTTGAAGAAAGGAGCTCAGGCGCACTGTAATTCACAAACCTGCAGAGTTATAAATGACAGCTATCGTCCAAAAATAGACTGAAGTAAGGCTGCCAAGAGGACTTGAAAGCGGGGCAGAATTGCAGGAAACCGATTTCAGGAGGTAGACTGGAATTGCATTGAAAGCATAGGAAAAGAGGCAGAACGTCCACAATGATGCACTTGGCCAAAAAGGGCATATGCGTTTTTTCCTGAATATATTCAGGAAAAAACGCATACGCCCTTTTTGGCCAACCAAGCAAGCTTGCAAAGGAAATCTGCACTACAATGAAGTCTCACTTCCCCCCGGTCAAAAGGGCCATCTGAAAAAAGTGTAAAATCCAGAAAGGCAGGACAGGCCATTGAGAACTGGGAGCCTTGTTATGCTGATGGGCGGGATGTAAATTGCCAACAACCACTCGGGAGAAGTGTATGGTGTTTCCTGAAACATCTAAAAAACAAAGCAACAGAACCTAGGGCACTTCCACTTATGGTCCTATAGCTTAGGGAAATTAAAATCAAAAAGACACAGCCACCCCAAAGTTTGGAATGGCTCCGTTTACAAGAACCTCGTTTACAGTACAAGTTCAACATCGCAGAAAGTGAAAAATGGATAAAGAAGTTGTGGTATTTACTTACAAAGCAATATCACTCAGCAATGAAATTTGTGTCATCAGGCCCTTAGCAGCACAATGAGTGGATTCAGGTATGATGATTCTAACTGAAGTAAGTCACACAGAAAAAGAAACATCATAAGATATCAGTAATACACGGAATGTAAACTTGGCTACACAGGAACTGAATTACAGAACAGAACAGGGTCTCAAATTTAGAAAACCAACTTATGCTTGCTTAAGGGTAAAGGTGAGTTGGGGTGCTGCATAAAACCAGAGATTGAAATGAGCACAGATAAAGTTCCTTAAGTCAAATATGGAATAGACAAGAGCTACTCCTTGCTCAACGAAATGGACTCAACACCGCATATTAAACGCCTAAGAATGTACCTGACTAGTAAGTATCTTAAAACCTATGGATTGCTATGTCTCCGAAAGAGAATCAAGCATGTGTACAGGGGCATAAACGCAGCAGTGATAGGATTGGAGAGGTTCGGTGAGCAAATGAAGACCCTTTGAAGTCATATTGCATGGTACCCATTACACGGGTCTCAACTCTCCAGGTTTAAGGTATTCTTCCTTCAGCTAAAACATGCATGTGGAACCCAAGTATGATCAACCATGTGAACGGGAGACGTGTTCAAATATGTCTCAGTTTTCCTCCCCTTGTAGTCGGGTGCAACATTCCAGACGCTTTACTAACACTCTCCCCACTTGGAGAGTCAGCGCCTTTAACCTCCTGTTTGGCCCAGTTTGCAATTTCTGCGGAAGATGAACAGGAATAGCGAGAACCAATGAGAGACTAGCTGGAGGTGTCTGGACGGGCAAATTTAACTCTCATTTCCCACCAGGAAGAGGAAATAACCAAAGGCTCAGCGTGCCGTGCCGGAACCAGTTTAGGGCCTGAAGCCATCCTGCGGTGTTGCGGCCAGGTCACAAGAAATCGAGTTGAAGAAAGGAGCTCAGGGGCACTGTAATTCACAAACCTGCAGAGTTATAAATGACAGCTATCGTCCAAAAATAGACTGAAGTAAGGCTGCCAAGAGGACTTGAAAGCGGGGCAGAATTGCAGGAAACCGATTTCAGGAGGTAGACTGGAATTGCATTGAAAGCATAGGAAAAGAGGCAGAACGTCCACAATGATGCACTTGGCCAAAAAGGGCGTATGCGTTTTTTCCTGAATATATTCAGGAAAAAACGCATACGCCCTTTTTGGCCAACCAAGCAAGCTTGCAAAGGAAATCTGCACTACAATGAAGTCTCACTTCCCCCCGGTCAAAAGAGCCATCTGAAAAAAGTGTAAAATCCAGAAAGGCAGGACAGGCCATGGAGAACTGGGAGCCTTGTTATGCTGATGGGCGGGATGTAAATTGCCAACAACCACTCGGGAGAAGTGTATGGTGTTTCCTGAAACATCTAAAAAACAAAGCAACAGAGCCTAGGGCACTTCCACTTATGGTCCTATAGCTTAGGGAAATTAAAATCAAAAAGACACAGCCACCCCAAAGTTTGGGACGCCTCCGTTTACAAGAACCTCGTTTACCGTACAAGTTCAATATCACAGAAAGTGAAAAATGGATAAAGAACTTGTGGTACTTACGTACAATGCAGTATCACTCAGCAATGAAATCTATGTCATCAGGCCCGTAGCAGCATAATGAGTGGATTCAGGTACGATGATTCTAACTGAAATAAGTCACACAGAAAAAGAAACATCATAAGATATCACTAATACACGGAATGTAAACTTGGCTACACAGGAACTGCATTCCAAAACAGAACAGGGTGTCAAATTTAGAAAACCAACTTATGCTTGCTTAAGGGGAAAGGTGAGTTGGGGTGCTGCATAAAACCAGAGATTGAAATGAGCACAGATAAAGTTCCTTAAGCCAAATATGGAATAGACAAGAGCTACTCCTTGCTCAACGAAATGGACTCAACACCCCATATTAAACGCCTAAGAATGTACCTGACTAGTAAGTATCTTAAAACCTATGGATTGCTATGTCTCCAAAAGAGAATCAAGCGTGTGTACAGGGGCATAAACGCAGCAGTGATAGGATTGGAGAGGTTCGGTGAGCAAATGAAGACCCTTTGAAGTCATATTGCATGGTACCCATTCCACGGGTCTCAACTCTCCATGTTTAAGGTATTCTTCCTTCAGCTAAAACATGCATGTGGAACCCAGAGTATGATCAACCATGTAAACGGGAGACATGTTCAAATATGTCTCAGTTTTCCTCCCCTGGTACTCGGGTGCAACATTCCAGACGCTTTACTAACACTCTCCCGAATTGGAGAGTCAGTCCCTTTAACCTCCTGTTTGGCCCAGTTTGCAATTTCTGCGGAAGATGAACAGGAATAGCGAGAACCAATGAGAGACTAGCTGGAGGTGTCTGAACGGGCAAATTTAACTCTCATTTCCCACCAGGAAGAGGAATTAACCAAAGGCTCAGCATGCCGGGACGGAACCAGATTAGGGCCTGAAGCCATCCTGCGGTGTTGCGGCCAGGTCACAAGAAAGTGAGTTGAAGAAAGGAGCTCAGGGGCACTGTAATTCACAAACCTGCAGAGTTATAAATGACAGCTATCGTCCAAAAATAGACTGAAGTAAGGCTGCCAAGAGGACTTGAAAGCGGGGCAGAATTGCAGGAAACCGATTTCAGGAGGTAGACTGGAATTGCATTGAAAGCATAGGAAAAGAGGCAGAACGTCCAAAATGATGCACTTGGCCAAAAAGGGCGTATGCGTTTTTTCCTGAATATATTCAGGAAAAAACGCATACGCCCTTTTCGGCCAACCAAGCAAGCTTGCAAAGGAAATCTGCACTACAATGAAGTCTCACTTCCCCCCGGTCAAAAGGGCCATCTGAAAAAAGTGTAAAATCCAGAAAGGCAGGACAGGCCATGGAGAACTGGGAGCCTTGTTATGCTGATGGGCGGGATGTTAATTGCCAACAGACACTCGGGAGAAGTGTATGGTGTTTCCTGAAACATCTAAAAAACAAAGCAACAGAGCCTAGGGCACTGCCACTTATGGTCCTATAGCTTAGGGAAATTAAAATCAAAAAGACACAGCCACTCCGAAGTTTGGGACGCCTGTGTTTACAAGAACCTCGTTTACAGTACAAGTTCAACATCGCAGAAAGTGAAAAATGGATAAAGAAGTTGTGGTATTTACTTACAAAGCAATATCACTCAGCAATGAAATCTATGTCATCAGGCCCTTAGCATCACAATGAGTGGATTCAGGTATGATGATTCTAACTGAAATAAGTCACACAGAAAAAGAAACATCATAAGATATCAGTAATACACGGAATGTAAACTTGGCTACACAGGAACTGAATTACAGAACAGAACAGGGTCTCAAATTTAGAAAACCAACTTATGCTTGCTTAAGGGTAAAGGTGAGTTGGGGTGCTGCATAAAACCAGAGATTGAAATGAGCACAGATAAAGTTCCTTAAGTCAAATATGGAATAGAAAAGAGCTACTCCTTGCTCAACGAAATGGACTCAACACCGCATATTAAACGCCTAAGAATGTACCTGACTAGTAAGTATCGGAAAACCTATGGATTGCTATGTCTCCAAAAGTGAATCAAGCATGTGTACAGGGGCATAAACGCAGCAGTGATAGGATTGGAGAGGTTCGGTGAGCAAATGAAGACCCTTTGAAGTCATATTGCATGGTACCCATTACACGGGTCTCAACTCTCCAGGTTTAAGGTATTCTTCCTTCAACTAAAACATGCATGTGGAACCCAAGTATGATCAACCATGTGAACGGGAGACGTGTTCAAATATGTCTCAGTTTTCCTCCCCTGGTACTCGGGTGCAACATTCCAGACGCTTTACTAACACTCTCCCCACTTGGAGAGTCAGCGCCTTTAACCTCCTGTTTGGCCCAGTTTGCAATTTCTGCGGAAGATGAACAGGAATAGCGAGAACCAATGAGAGGCTAGCTGGAGGTGTCTGGACGGGCAAATTTAACTCTCATTTCCCACCAGGAAGAGGAAATAACCAAAGGCTCAGCGTGCCGGGGCGGAACCAGATTAGGGCCTGAAGCCATCCTGCGGTGTTGCGGCCAGGTCACAAGAAAGCGAGTTGAAGAAAGGAGCTCAGGGGCACTGTAATTCACAAACCTGCAGAGTTATAAATGACAGCTATCGTCCAAAAATAGACTGAAGTAAGGCTGCCAAGAGGACTTGAAAGCGGGGCAGAATTGCAGGAAACCGATTTCAGGAGGTAGACTGGAATTGCATTGAAAGCATAGGAAAAGAGGCAGAACGTCCACAATGATGCACTTGGCCAAAAAGGGCGTATGCGTTTTTTCCTGAATATATTCAGGAAAAAACGCATACGCCCTTTTTGGCCAACCAAGCAAGCTTGCAAAGGAAATCTGCACTACAATGAAGTCTCACTTCCCCCCGGTCAAAAGGGCCATCTGAAAAAAGTGTAAAATCCAGAAAGGCAGGACAGGCCATGGAGAACTGGGAGCCTTGTTATGCTGATGGGCGGGATGTAAATTGTCAACAACCACTCCGGAGAAGTGTATGGTGTTTCCTGAAACATCTAAAAAACAAAGCAACAGAACCTAGGGCACTTCCACTTATGGTCCTATAGCTTAGGGAAATTAAAATCAAAAAGACACAGCCACCCCAAAGTTTGGAACGGCTCTGTTTACAAGAACCTCGTTTACAGTACAAGTTCAACATCGCAGAAAGTGAAAAATGGATAAAGAAGTTGTGGTATTTACTTACAAAGCAATATCACTCAGCAATGAAATCTGTGTCATCAGGCCCGTAGCAGCACAATGAGTGGATTCAGGTATGATGATTCTAACTGAAATAAGTCACACAGAAAAAGAAACATCATAAGATATCACTAATACACGGAATGTAAACTTGGCTACACAGGAACTGAATTCCAAAACAGAACAGGGTCTCAAATTTAGAAAACCAACTTATGCTTGCTTAAGGGTAAAGGTGAGTTGGGGTACTGCATAAAAGCAGAGATTGAAATGAGCACAGATAAAGTTCCTTAAGTCAAATATGGAATAGACAAGAGCTACTCCTTGCTCAACGAAATGGACTCAACACCGCATATTAAACGCCTAAGAATGTACCTGACTAGTAAGTATCTTAAAACCTATGGATTGCTATGTCTCCAAAAGAGAATCAAGCATGTGTACAGGGGCATAAACGCAGCAGTGATAGGATTGGAGAGGTTCGGTGAGCAAATGAAGACCCTTTGAAGTCATATTGCATGGTACCCATTCCACGGGTTTCAACTACCCAGGTTTTAGGTATTCTTCCTTCAGGTAAAACATGCATGTGGAACCTAGAGTATGATCAACCATGTGATCGGGAGACGTGTTCAAATATGTCTCAGTTTTCCTCCCCTGGTACTCGGGTGCAACATTCCAGACGCTTTACTAACACTCTCCCCACTTGGAGAGTCAGTCCCTTTAACCTCCTGTTTGGCCCAGTTTGCAATTTCTGCGGAAGATGAACAGGAATAGCGAGAACCAATGAGAGGCTAGCTGGAGGTGTCTGGACGGGCAAATTTAACTCTCATTTCCCACCAGGAAGAGGAATTAACCAAAGGCTCAGCATGCCGTACCGGAACGAGATTAGGGCCTGAAGCCATCCTGCGGTGTTGCGGCCAGCTCAAAAGAAAGCGAGTTGAAGAAAGGAGCTCAGGGGCACTGTAATTCACAAACCTGCAGAGTTATAAATGACAGCTATCGTCCAAAAATAGACTGAAGTAAGGCTGCCAAGAGGACTTGAAAGCGGGGCAGAATTGCAGGAAACCGATTTCAGGAGGTAGACTGGAATTGCATTGAAAGCATAGGAAAAGAGGCAGAACGTCCACAATGATGCACTTGGCCAAAAAGGGCGTATGCGTTTTTTCCTGAATATATTCAGGAAAAAACGCATACGCCCTTTTTGGCCAACCAAGCAAGCTTGCAAAGGAAATCTGCACTACAATGAAGTCTCACTTCCCCCCGGTCAAAAGGGCCATCTGAAAAAAGTGTAAAATCCAGAAAGGCAGGACAGGCCATGGAGAACTGGGAGCCTTGTTATGCTGATGGGCGGGATGTAAATTGCCAACAACCACTCGGGAGAAGTGTATGGTGTTTCCTGAAACATCTAAAAAACAAAGCAACAGAGCCTAGGGCACTTCCACTTATGGTCCTATAGCTTAGAGAAATTAAAATCAAAAAGACACAGCCACCCCAAAGTTTGGGACGCCTCCGTTTACAAGAACCTCGTTTACCGTACAAGTTCAATATCACAGAAAGTGAAAAATGGATAAAGAACTTGTGGTACTTACGTACAATGCAGTATCACTCAGCAATGAAATCTATGTCATCAGGCCCGTAGCAGCATAATGAGTGGATTCAGGTATGATGATTCTAACTGAAATAAGTCACACAGAAAAAGAAACATCATAAGATATCACTAATACACGGAATGTAAACTTGGCTACACAGGAACTGCATTCCAAAACAGAACAGGGTCTCAAATTTAGAAAACCAACTTATGCTTGCTTAAGGGGAAAGGTGAGTTGGGGTGCTGCATAAAACCAGAGATTGAAATGAGCACAGATAAAGTTCCTTAAGCCAAATATGGAATAGACAAGAGCTACTCCTTGCTCAACGAAATGGACTCAAAACCCCATATTAAACGCCTAAGAATGTACCTGACTAGTAAGTATCTTAAAACCTATGGATTGCTATGTCTCCAAAAGAGAATCAAGCGTGTGTACAGGGGCATAAACGCAGCAGTGATAGGATTGGAGAGGTTCGGTGAGCAAATGAAGACCCTTTGAAGTCATATTGCATGGTACCCATTCCACGGGTCTCAACTCTCCAGGTTTAAGGTATTCTTCCTTCAGCTAAAACATGCATGTGGAACCCAGAGTATGATCAACCATGTGAACGGGAGACGTGTTCAAATATGTCTCAGTTTTCCTCCCCTGGTACTCGGGTGCAACATTCCAGACGCTTTACTAACACTCTCCCGACTTGGAGAGTCAGTCCCTTTAACCTCCTGTTTGGCCCAGTTTGCAATTTCTGCGGAAGATGAACAGGAATAGCGAGAACCAATGAGAGGCTAGCTGGAGGTGTCTGGACGGGCAAATTTAACTCTCATTTCCCACCAGGAAGAGGAAATAACCAAAGGCTCAGCATGCCGGGGCGGAACCAGATTAGGGCCTGAAGCCATCCTGCGGTGTTGCGGCCAGGTCACAAGAAAGCGAGTTGAAGAAAGGAGCTCAGGGGCACTGTAATTCACAAACCTGCAGAGTTATAAATGAGAGCTATCGTCCAAAAATAGACTGAAGTAAGGCTGCCAAGAGGACTTGAAAGCGGGGCAGAATTGCAGGAAACCGATTTCAGGAGGTAGACTGGAATTGCGTTGAAAGCATAGGAAAAGAGGCAGAACGTCCACAATGATGCACTTGGCCAAAAAGGGCGTATGCGTTTTTTCCTGAATATATTCAGGAAAAAACGCATACGCCCTTTTTGGCCAACCAAGCAAGCTTGCAAAGGAAATCTGCACTACAATGAAGTCTCACTTCCCCCCGGTCAAAAGGGCCATCTGAAAAAAGTGTAAAATCCAGAAAGGCAGGACAGGCCATGGAGAACTGGGAGCCTTGTTATGCTGATGGGCGGGATGTAAATTGCCAACAGACACTCGGGAGAAGTGTATGGTGTTTCCTGAAACATCTAAAAAACAAAGCAACAGAGCCTAGGGCACTTCCACTTATGGTCCTATAGATTAGGGAAATTAAAATAAAAAAGACACAGCCACCCCAAAGTTTGGGACGCCTCCGTTTACAAGAACCTCATTTACCGTACAAGTTCAATATCACAGAAAGTGAAAAATGGATAAAGAACTTGTGGTACTTACGTACAATGCAGTATCACTCAGCAATGAAATCTATGTCATCAGGCCCGTAGCAGCATAATGAGTGGATTCAGGTACGATGATTCTAACTGAAATAAGTCACACAGAAAAAGAAACATCATAAGATATCACTAATACACGGAATGTAAACTTGGCTACACAGGAACTGCATTCCAAAACAGAACAGGGTCTCAAATTTAGAAAACCAACTTATGCTTGCTTAAGGGGAAAGGTGAGGTGGGGTGCTGCATAAAACCAGAGATTGAAATGAGCACAGATAAAGTTCCTTAAGCCAAATATGGAATAGACAAGAGCTACTCCTTGCTCAACGAAATGGACTCAACACCGCATATTAAACGCCTAAGAATGTACCTGACTAGTAAGTATCTTAAAACCTATGGATTGCTATGTCTCCGAAGGGGAATCAAGCATGTGTACAGGGGCATAAACGCAGCAGTGATAGGATTGGAGAGGTTCGGTGAGCAAATGAAGACCCTTTGAAGTCATATTGCATGGTACCCATTCCACGGGTTTCAACTACCCAGGTTTTAGGTATTCTTCCTTCAGCTAAAACATGCATGTGGAACCCAGAGTATGATCAACCATGTGATCAGGAGACGTGTTCAAATATGTCTCAGTTTTCATACCCTGGTACTCGGGTGCAACATTCCAGACGCTTTACTAACACTCTCCCCACTTGGAGAGTCAGCACCTTTAACCTCCTGTTTGGCCCAGTTTGCAATTTCTGCGGAAGATGAACAGGAATAGCGAGAACCAATGAGAGACTAGCTGGAGGTGTCTGGACGGGCAAATTTAACTCTCATTTCCCACCAGGAAGAGGAATTAACCAAAGGCTCAGCGTGCCGTGCCGGAACCAGATTAGGGCCTGAAGCCATCCTGCGGTGTTGCGGCCAGCTCACAAGAAAGCGAGTTGAAGAAAGGAGCTCAGGGGCACTGTAATTCACAAACCTGCAGAGTTATAAATGACAGCTATCGTCCAAAAATAGACTGAAGTAAGGCTGCCAAGAGGACTTGAAAGCGGGGCAGAATTGCAGGAAACCGATTTCAGGAGGTAGACTGGAATTGCATTGAAAGCATAGGAAAAGAGGCAGAACGTCCACAATGATGCACTTGGCCAAAAAGGGCATTTGCGTTTTTTCCTGAATATATTCAGGAAAAAACGCATACGCCCTTTTTGGCCAACCAAGCAAGCTTGCAAAGGAAATCTGCACTACAATGAAGTTTCACTTCCCCCCGGTCAAAAGGGCCATCTGAAAAAAGTGTAAAATCCAGAAAGGCAGGACAGGCCATGGAGAACTGGGAGCCTTGTTATGCTGATGGGCGGGATGTAAATTGCAAACAACCACTCGGGAGAAGTGTATGGTGTTTCCTGAAACATCTAAAAAACAAAGCAACAGAGCCTAGGGCACTTCCACTTATGGTCCTATAGCTTAGAGAAATTAAAATCAAAAAGACACAGCCACCCCAAAGTTTGGGACGCCTCCGTTTACAAGAACCTCGTTTACCGTACAAGTTCAATATCACAGAAAGTGAAAAATGGATAAAGAACTTGTGGTACTTACGTACAATGCAGTATCACTCAGCAATGAAATCTATGTCATCAGGCCCGTAGCAGCATAATGAGTGGATTCAGGTACGATGATTCTAACTGAAATAAGTCACACAGAAAAAGAAACATCATAAGATATCACTAATACACGGAATGTAAACTTGGCTACACAGGAACTGCATTCCAAAACAGAACAGGGTCTCAAATTTAGAAAACCAACTTATGCTTGCTTAAGGGGAAAGGTGAGTTGGGGTGCTGCATAAAACCAGAGATTGAAATGAGCACAGATAAAGTTCCTTAAGCCAAATATGGAATAGACAAGAGCTACTCCTTGCTCAACGAAATGGACTCAAAACCCCATATTAAACGCCTAAGAATGTACCTGACTAGTAAGTATCTTAAAACCTATGGATTGCTATGTCTCCAAAAGAGAATCAAGCGTGTGTACAGGGGCATAAACGCAGCAGTGATAGGATTGGAGAGGTTCGGTGAGCAAATGAAGACCCTTTGAAGTCATATTGCATGGTACCCATTACACGGGTCTCAACTCTCCAGGTTTAAGGTATTCTTCCTTCAGCTAAAACATGCATGTGGAACCCAGAGTATGATCAACCATGTGAACGGGAGACGTGTTCAAATATGTCTCAGTTTTCCTCCCCTGGTACTCGGGTGCAACATTCCAGACGCTTTACTAACACTCTCCCGACTTGGAGAGTCAGTCCCTTTAACCTCCTGTTTGGCCCAGTTTGCAATTTCTGCGGAAGATGAACAGGAATAGCGAGAACCAATGAGAGGCTAGCTGGAGGTGTCTGGACGGGCAAATTTAACTCTCATTTCCCACCAGGAAGAGGAATTAACCAAAGGCTCAGCATGCCGGGCCGGAACCAGATTAGGGCCTGAAGCCATCCTGCGGTGTTGCGGCCAGGTCACAAGAAAGCGAGTTGAAGAAAGGAGCTCAGGGGCACTGTAATTCACAAACCTGCAGAGTTATAAATGACAGCTATCGTCCAAAAATAGACTGAAGTAAGGCTGCCAAGAGGACTTGAAAGCGGGGCAGAATTGCAGGAAACCGATTTCAGGAGGTAGACTGGAATTGCATTGAAAGCATAGGAAAAGAGGCAGAACGTCCACAATGATGCACTTGGCCAAAAAGGGCGTATGCGTTTTTTCCTGAATATATTCAGGAAAAAACGCATACGCCCTTTTTGGCCAACCAAGCAAGCTTGCAAAGGAAATCTGCACTACAATGAAGTCTCACTTCCCCCCGGTCAAAAGGGCCATCTGAAAAAAGTGTAAAATCCAGAAAGGCAGGACAGGCCATGGAGAACTGGGAGCCTTGTTATGCTGATGGGCAGGATGTAAATTGCCAACAGACACTCGGGAGAAGTGTATGGTGTTTCCTGAAACATCTAAAAAACAAAGCAACAGAGCCTAGGGCACTTCCACTTATGGTCCTATAGCTTAGGGAAATTAAAATAAAAAAGACACAGCCACCCCAAAGTTTGGGACGCCTCCGTTTACAAGAACCTCGTTTACCGTACAAGTTCAATATCACAGAAAGTGAAAAATGGATAAAGAACTTGTGGTACTTACGTACAATGCAGTATCACTCAGCAATGAAATCTATGTCATCAGGCCCGTAGCAGCATAATGAGTGGATTCAGGTACGATGATTCTAACTGAAATAAGTCACACAGAAAAAGAAACATCATAAGATATCACTAATACACGGAATGTAAACTTGGCTACACAGGAACTGCATTCCAAAACAGAACAGGGTCTCAAATTTAGAAAACCAACTTATGCTTGCTTAAGGGGAAAGGTGAGTTGGGGTGCTGCATAAAACCAGAGATTGAAATGAGCACAGATAAAGTTCCTTAAGCCAAATATGGAATAGACAAGAGCTACTCCTTGCTCAACGAAATGGACTCAACACCGCATATTAAACGCCTAAGAATGTACCTGACTAGTAAGTATCTTAAAACCTATGGATTGCTATGTCTCCGAAGGGGAATCAAGCATGTGTACAGGGGCATAAACGCAGCAGTGATAGGATTGGAGAGGTTCGGTGAGCAAATGAAGACCCTTTGAAGTCATATTGCATGGTACCCATTCCACGGGTTTCAACTACCCAGGTTTTAGGTATTCTTCCTTCAGCTAAAACATGCATGTGGATCCCAAGTATGATCAACCATGTGATCGGGAGATGTGTTCAAATATGTCTCAGTTTTCGTACCCTGGTACTCGGGTGCAACATTCCAGACGCTTTACTAACACTCTCCCCACTTGGAGAGTCAGCACCTTTAACCTCCTGTTTGGCCCAGTTTGCAATTTCTGCGGAAGATGAACAGGAATAGCGAGAACCAATGAGAGACTAGCTGGAGGTGTCTGGACGGGCAAATTTAACTCTCATTTCCCACCAGGAAGAGGAATTAACCAAAGGCTCAGCGTGCCGTCCCGGAACCAGATTAGGGCCTGAAGCCATCCTGCGGTGTTGCGGCCAGCTCACAAGAAAGCGAGTTGAAGAAAGGAGCTCAGGGGCACTGTAATTCACAAACCTGCAGAGTTATAAATGACAGCTATCGTCCAAAAATAGACTGAAGTAAGCCTGCCAAGAGGACTTGAAAGCGGGGCAGAATTGCAGGAAACCGATTTCAGGAGGTAGACTGGAATTGCATTGAAAGCATAGGAAAAGAGGCAGAACGTCCACAATGATGCACTTGGCCAAAAAGGGCGTATGCGTTTTTTCCTGAATATATTCAGGAAAAAACGCATACGCCCTTTTTGGCCAACCAAGCAAGCTTGCAAAGGAAATCTGCACTACAATGAAGTCTCACTTCCCCCCGGTCAAAAGGGCCATCTGAAAAAAGTGTAAAATCCAGAAAGGCAGGACAGGCCATGGAGAACTGGGAGCCTTGTTATGCTGATGGGCGGGATGTAAATTGCCAACAGACACTCGGGAGAAGTGTATGGTGTTTCCTGAAACATCTAAAAAACAAAGCAACAGAGCCTAGGGCACTGCCACTTATAGTCCTATAGCTTAGGGAAACTAAAATCAAAAAGACACAGCCACCCCAAAGTTTGGGACGCCTCTGTTTACAAGAACCTCGTTTACAGTACAAGTTCAACATCGCAGAAAGTGAAAAATGGATAAAGAAGTTGTGGTATTTACTTACAAAGCAATATCACTCAGCAATGAAATCTATGTCATCAGGCCCTTAGCAGCACAATGAGTGGATTCAGGTATGATGATTCTAACTGAAACAAGTCACACAGAAAAAGAAACATCATAAGATATCAGTAATACACGGAATGGAAACTTGGCTACACAGGAAGTGAATTACAGAACAGAACAGGGTCTCAAATTTAGAAAACCAACTTATGCTTGCTTAAGGGTAAAGGTGAGTTGGGGTGCTGCATAAAACCAGAGATTGAAATGAGCACAGATAAAGTTCCTTAAGCCAAATATGGAATAGACAAGAGCTACTCCTTGCTCAACGAAATGGACTCAACACCGCATATTAAACGCCTAAGAATGTACCTGACTAGTAAGTATCTTAAAACCTATGGATTGCTACGTGTCCGAAAGAGAATCAAGCATGTGTACAGGGGCATAAACGCAGCAGTGATAGGATTGGAGAGGTTCGGTGAGCAAATGAAGACCCTTGAAGTCATATTGCATGGTACCCATTACACGGGTTTCAACTACCCAGGTTTTAGGTATTCTTCCTTCAGCTAAAACATGCATGTGGAACCCAGAGTATGATCAACCATGTGATCGGGAGACGTGTTCAAATATGTCTCAGTTTTCGTACCCTGGTACTCGGGTGCAACATTCCAGACGCTTTACTAACACTCTCCCCACTTGGAGAGTCAGTCCCTTTAACCTCCTGTTTGGCCCAGTTTGCAATTTCTGCGGAAGATGAACAGGAATAGCGAGAACCAATGAGAAACTAGCTGGAGGTGTCTGGATGGGCAAATTTAACTCTCATTTCCCACCAGGAAGAGGAAATAACCAAACGCTCAGCGTGCCGTGCCACAACCAGATTAGAGCCTGAAGACATCCTGCGGTGCTGCGGCCAGCTCAAAAGAAAGCGAGTTGAAGAAATGAGCTCAGGGGCACTGTAATTCACAAACCTGCAGAGTTATAAATGACAGCTATCGTCCAAAAATATACTGAAGTAAGGCTGCCAAGAGGACTTGAAAGCGGGGCAGAATTGCAGGAAACCGATTTCAGGAGGTAGACTGGAATTGCATTGAAAGCATAGGAAAAGAGACAGAACGTCCACAATGATGCACTTGGCCAAAAAGGGCGTATGTGTTTTTTCCTGAATATATTCAGGAAAAAACGCATACGCACTTTTTGGCCAACCAAGCAAGCTTGCAAAGGAAATCTGCACTACAATGAAGTCTCATTTCCACCTGGTCAAAAGGGCCATCTGAAAAAAGTGTAAAATCCATAAAGGCACGACAGGCCATGGAGAACTGGGAGCCTTGTTATGCTCAAGGGCGGGATGTAAATTGCCAACAGCCACTCGGGAGAAGTGTATGGTGTTTCCTAAAACATCTAAAAAACAAAGCAACAGAACCTAGGGCACTTCCACTTATGGTCCTATAGCTTAGGGAAATTAAAATCAAAAAGACACAGCCACCCCAAAGTTTGGGACGGCTCTGTTTACAAGAACCTCGTTTACAGTACAAGTTCAATATTGCAGAAAGTGAAAAATGGATAAAGAACTTGTGGTACTTACGTACAATGCAATATCACTCAGCAATGAAATCTATGTCAACAGGCCCGTAGCAGCATAATGAGTGGATTCAGGTATGATGATTCGAACTGAAATAAGTCACACAGAAAAGAAACATCATAAGGTATCACTAATACACAGAATGTGAACTTGGCTACACATGAACTGAATTACAAAACAGAACAGTGTCTCAAGTTTAGAAAACCACCTTATGCTTGCTTAAGGGGGAAGGTGAGTTGGGGTGCTGCATAAAACCAGAGATTGAAATGAGCACAGATAAAGTTCCTTAAGCCAAATATGGAATAGACAAGAGCTACTCCTTGCTCAACGAAATGGACTCAACACCCCATATTAAACGCCTAAGAATGTACCTGACTAGTAAGTATCTTAAAACCTATGGATTGCTATGTCTCCAAAAGAGAAACAAGCGTGTGCACAGGGGCATAAACGCAGCAGTGATAGGAATGGAGAGGTTCGGTGAGCAAATGAAGACCCTTTGAAGTCATATTGCATGGTACCCATTACACGGGTCTCAACTCTCCAGGTTTAAGGTATTCTTCCTTCAGCTAAAACATGCATGTGGAACCCAGAGTATGATCAACCGTGTGAACGGGAGACGTGTTCAAATATGTCTCAGTTTTCCTCCCCTGGTACTCGGGTGCAACATTCCAGACGCTTTACTAACACTCTCCCCACTTGGAGAGTCAGCACCTTTAACTTCCTGTTTGGCCCCGTTTGCAATTTCTGCGGAAGATGAACAGGAATAGGGAGAACCAATGAGAGACTAGCTGGAGGTGTCTGGACGGGCAAATTTAACTCTCATTTCCCACCAGAAAGAGGAAATAACCAAAGGCTCAGCATGCCGTGCCGGAACCAGATTAGGGCCTGAAGCCATCCAGCGGTGTTGCAGCCAGCTCACAAGAAAACGAGTTGAAGAAAGGAGCTCAGGGGCACTGTAACTCACAAACCTGCAGAGTTATAAATGACAGCTATCGTCCAAAAATAGACTGAAGTAAGGCTGCCAAGAGGACTTGAAAGTGGGGCAGAATTGCAGGAAACCGATTTCAGGAGGTAGACTGGAATTGCATTGAAAGCATAAGAAAAGAGGCAGAACGTCCACAATGATGCACTTGGCCAAAAAGGGCGTATGCGTTTTTTCCTGAATATATTCAGGAAAAAAGGCATACGCCCTTTTTGGCCAACCAAGCAAGCTTGCAAAGGAAATCTGCACTACAATGAAGTCTCACTTCCCCCCGGTCAAAAGGGCCATCTGAAAAAAGTGTAAAATCCAGAAAGGCAGGACAGGCCATGGAGAACTGGGAGCCTTGTTATGCTGATGGGCGGGATGTAAATTGCCAACAGACACTCGGGAGAAGTGTATGGTGTTTCCTGAAACATCGAAAAAACAAAGCAACAGAGCCTAGGGCACTTCCACTTATGGTCCTATAGCTTAGGGAAATTAAAATCAAAAAGACACAGCCACCCCAAAGTTTGGGACGGCTCTGTTTACAAGAACGTCATTTACAGTACAAGTTCAATATCACAGAAAGTGAAAAATGGATAAAGAAGTTGTGGTATTTACTTACAAAGCAATATCACTCAGCAATGAAATCTATGTCATCAGGCCCTTAGCAGCACAATGAGTGGATTCAGGTATGATTTTTCTAACTGAAATAAGTCACACAGAAAATGAAACATCATAAGATATCAGTAATACACGGAATGTAAACTTGGCTACACAGGAACTGAATTACAGAACAGAACAGGGTCTCAAATTTAGAAAACCAACTTATGCTTGCTTAAGGGGAAAGGTGAGTTGGGGTGCTGCATAAAACCAGAGATTGAAATGAGCACAGATAAAGTTCCTTAAGCCAAATATGGAATAGACAAGAGCTACTCCTTGCTCAACGAAATGGACTCAACACCGCATATTAAACGCCTAAGAATGTACCTGACTAGTAAGTATCTTAAAACCTATGGATTGCTATGTCTCCGAAAGAGAATCAAGCATGTGTACAGGGGCATAAACGCAGCAGTGAGGGGACTGGAGAGGTTCTTGAGCAAATGAAGACCCTTTGAAGTCATATTGCATGGTACCCATTCCACGGGTTTCAACTACCCAGGTTTAAGGTATTCTTCCTTCAGCTAAAACATGCATGTGGAACCTAGAGTATGATCAACCATGTGATCGGGAGACGTGTTCAAATATGTCTCAGTTTTCGTACCCTGGTACTCGGGTGCAACATTCCAGACGCTTACTAACACTCTCCCCACTTGGAGAGTCCGTCCCTTTAACCTCCTGTTTGGCCCAGTTTGCAATTTCTGCGGCAGATGAACAGGAACAGCGAGAATCAATGAGAGACTAGCTGGAGGTGTCTGGATGGGCAAATTTAACTCTCATTTCCCACCAGGAAGAGGAATTAACCAAAGGCTCAGCGTGCCGTGCCAGAACCAGATTAGGGCCTGAAGACATCTTGCGGTGTTGCGGCCAGGTCACAAGAAAGCGAGTTGAAGAAAGGAGCTCAGGGGCACTGTAATTCACAAACCTGCAGAGTTATAAATGACAGCTATCGTCCAAAAATATACTGAAGTAAGGCTGCCTAGAGGACTTGAAAGCGGGGCAGAATTGCAGGAAACCGATTTCAGGAGGTAGACTGCAATTGCATTGAAAGCATAGGAAAAGAGGTAGAACGTCCACAATGATGCACTTGGCCAAAAAGGGCGTATGCGTTTTTTCCTGGATATATTCAGGAAAAAACGCATACGCGCTTTTTGGCCAACCAAGCAAGCTTACAAAGGAAATCTGCACTACAATGAAGTCTCACTTCCCCCCGGTCAAAAGGGCCATCTGAAAAAAGTGTAAAATCCAGAAAGGCAGGACAGGACATGGAGAACTGGGAGCCTTGTTATGCTGATGGGCGGGATGTAAATTGCCAACAACCACTCGGGAGAAGTGTATGGTGTTTCCTGAAACATCGAGAAAAAAAAGCAACAGAGCCTAGGGCACTTCCACTTATGGTCCTATAGCTTAGGGAAATTAAAATCAAAAAGACACAGCCACCCCAAAGTTTGGGACGGCTCTGTTTACAAGAACCTCGTTTACAGTACAAGTTCAACATCGCAGAAAATGAAAAATGGATAAAAAAGCTGTGGTATTTACTTACAAAGCAATAACACTCAGCAATGAAATCTATGTCATCAGGCCCTTAGCAGCACAATGAGTGGATTCAGGTATGATGATTCTAACTGAAATAAGTCACACAGAAAAAGAAACATCATAAGATATCACTAATACACGGAATGCAAACTTGGCTACACAGGAACTGAATTACAGAACAGAACAGGGTCTCAAATTTAGAAAACCAACTTATGCTTGCTTAAGGGGAAAGGTGAGTTGGGGTGCTGCATAAAACCAGAGATTGAAATGAGCACAGATAAAGTTCCTTAAGCCAAATATGGAATAGACAAGAGCTACTCCTTGCTCAACGAAATGGACTCAACACCGCATATTAAACGCCTAAGAATGTACCTGACTAGTAAGTATCTTAAAACCTATGGATTGCTATGTCTCCGAAAGAGAATCAAGCATGTGTACAGGAGCATAAACGCAGCAGTGATAGGATTGGAGAGGTTCGGTGAGCAAATGAAGACCCTTTGAAGTCATATTGCATGGTACCCATTCCACGGGTTTCAGCTACCCAGGTTTAAGGTATTCTTCCTTCAGCTAAAACATGCATGTGGAACCAAGAGTATGATCATCCATGTGAACGGGAGACGTGTTCAAATATGTCTCAGTTTACGTACCCTGGTACTCGGGTGCAACATTCCAGACGCTTTACTAACACTCTCCCGACTTGGAGAGTCAGCGCCTTTAACCTCCTGTTTGGCCCAGTTTGCAATTTCTGCGGAAGATGAACAGGAATAGCGAGAACCAATGAGAGACTAGCTGGAGGTGTCTGGACGGGCAAATTTAACTCTCATTTCCCACCAGGAAGAGGAAATAACCAAAGGCTCAGCGTGCCGTGCCGGAACCAGATAAGGGCCTGAAGCCATCCTGCGGTGCTGCGGCCAGCTCAAAAGAAAGCGAGTTGAAGAAAGGAGCTCAGGGGCACTGTAATTCACAAACCTGCAGAGTTATAAATGACAGCTATCGTCAAAAAATAGACTGAAGTAAGCCTGCCAAGAGGACTTGAAAGCGGGGCAGAATTGCAGAAAACCGATTTCAGGAGGTAGACTGGAATTGCATTGAAAGCATAGGAAAAGAGGCAGAACGTCCACAATGATGCACTTGGCCAAAAAGGGCATATGCGTTTTTTCCTGAATATATTCAGGAAAAAACGCATACGCCCTTTTTGGCCAACCAAGCAAACTTGCAAAGGAAATCTGCACTACAATGAAGTCTCACTTCCCCCCGGTCAAAAGGGCCATCTGAAAAAAGTGTAAAATCCAGAAAGGCAGGACAGGCCATGGAGAACTGGGAGCCTTGTTATGCTGATGGGCGGGATGTAAATTGCCAACAACCACTCGGGAGAAGTGTATGGTGTTTCCTGAAACATCTAAAAAACAAAGCAACAGAACCTAGGGCACTTCCACTTATGGTCCTATAGCTTAGGGAAATTAAAATCAAAAAGACACAGCCACCCCAAAGTTTGGAACGGCTCTGTTTACAAGAACCTCGTTTACAGTACAAGTTCAACATCGCAGAAAGTGAAAAATGGATAAAGAAGTTGTGGTATTTACTTACAAAGCAATATCACTCAGCAATGAAATCTGTGTCATCAGGCCCTTAGCAGCACAATGAGTGGATTCAGGTATGATGATTCTAACTGAAATAAGTCACACAGAAAAAGAAACATCATAAGATATCAGTAATACACGGAATGTAAACTTGGCTACACAGGAACTGAATTCCAAAACAGAACAGTGTCTCAAATTTAGAAAACCAACTTATGCTTGCTTAAGGGGAAAGGTGAGTTGGGGTGCTGCATAAAACCAGAGATTGAAATGAGCACAGATAAAGTTCCTTAAGTCAAATATGGAATAGACAAGAGCTACTCCTTGCTCAACGAAATGGACTCAACACCGCATATTAAACGCCTAAGAATGTACCTGACTAGTAAGTATCTTAAAACCTATGGATTGCTATGTCTCCGAAAGAGAATCAAGCATGTGTACAGGGGCATAAACGCAGCAGTGATAGGATTGGAGAGGTTCGGTGAGCAAATGAAGACCCTTTGAAGTCATATTGCATGGTACCCATTCCACGGGTTTCAACTACCCAGGTTTAAGGTATTCTTCCTTCAGCTAAAACATGCATGTGGAACCAAGAGTATGATCATCCGTGTGAACAGGAGACGTGTTCAAATATGTCTCAGTTTTCGTACCCTGGTACTCGGGTGCAACATTCCAGACGCTTTACTAACACTCTCCCCACTTGGAGAGTCAGCGCCTTTAACCTCCTGTTTGGCCCAGTTTGCAATTTCTGCGGAAGATGAACAGGAATAGCGAGAACCAATGAGAGACTAGCTGGAGGTGTCTGGACGGGCAAATTTAACTCTCATTTCCCACCAGGAAGAGGAAATAACCAAAGGCTCAGCGTGCCGTGCCGGAACCAGATTAGGAACTGAAGCCATCCTGCGGTGTTGCGGCCAGCTCAAAAGAAAGCGAGTTGAAGAAAGGAGCTCAGGGGCACTGTAATTCACAAACCTGCAGAGTTATAAATGACAGCTATCGTCCAAAAATATACTGAAGTAAGCCTGCCAAGAGGACTTGAAAGCGGGGCAGAATTGCAGGAAACCGATTTCAGGAGGTAGACTGGAATTGCATTGAAAGCATAGGAAAAGAGGCAGAACGTCCACAATGATGCACTTGGCCAAAAAGGGCGTATGCGTTTTTTCCTGAATATATTCAGGAAAAAACGCATACGCCCTTTTTGGCCAACCAAGCAAGCTTGCAAAGGAAATCTGCACTACAATGAAGTCTCACTTCCCCCCGGTCAAAAGGGCCATCTGAAAAAAGTGTAAAATCCAGAAAGGCAACAGGCCATTGAGAAGTGGGAGCCTTGTTATGCTGATGGGCGGGATGTAAATTGCCAACAGCCACTCGGGAGAAGTGTATGGTGTTTCCTGAAACATCTAAAAAACAAAGCAACAGAACCTAGGGCACTTCCACTTATGGTCCTATAGCTTAGGGAAATTAAAATCAAAAAGACACAGCCACCCCAAAGTTTGGGACGGCTCTGTTTACAAGAACCTCGTTTACAGTACAAGTTCAATATTGCAGAAAGTGAAAAATGGATAAAGAACTTGTGGTACTTACGTACAATGCAATATCACTCAGCAATGAAATCTATGTCATCAGGCCCGTAGCAGCATAATGAGTGGATTCAGGTATGATGATTCGAACTGAAATAAGTCACACAGAAGAGAAACATCATAAGGTATCACTAATACACAGAATGTGAACTTGGCTACACATGAACTGAATTACAAAACAGAACAGTGTCTCAAGTTTAGAAAACCAACTTATGCTTGCTTAAGGGGGAAGGTGAGTTGGGGTGCTGCATAAAACCAGAGATTGAAATGAGCACAGATAAAGTTCCTTAAGCCAAATATGGAATAGACAAGAGCTACTCCTTGCTCAACGAAATGGACTCAACACCCCATATTAAACGCCTAAGAATGTACCTGACTAGTAAGTATCTTAAAACCTATGCATTGCTATGTCTCCAAAAGAGAAACAAGCGTGTGCACAGGGGCATAAACGCAGCAGTGATAGGATTGGAGAGGTTCGGTGAGCAAATGAAGACCCTTTGAAGTCATATTGCATGGTACCCATTACACGGGTCTCAACTCTCCAGGTTTAAGGTATTCTTCCTTCAGCTAAAACATGCATGTGGAACCCAGAGTATGATCAACCGTGTGAACGGGAGACGTGTTCAAATATGTCTCAGTTTTCCTCCCCTGGTACTCGGGTGCAACATTCCAGACGCTTTACTAACACTCTCCCCACTTGGAGAGTCAGCGCCTTTAACTTCCTGTTTGGCCCCGTTTGCAATTTCTGCGGAAGATGAACAGGAATAGGGAGAACCAATGAGAGACTAGCTGGAGGTGTCTGGACGGGCAAATTTAACTCTCATTTCCCACCAGAAAGAGGAAATAACCAAAGGCTCAGCATGCCGTGCCGGAACCAGATTAGGGCCTGAAGCCATCCAGCGGTGTTGCAGCCAGCTCACAAGAAAACGAGTTGAAGAAAGGAGCTCAGGGGCACTGTAACTCACAAACCTGCAGAGTTATAAATGACAGCTATCGTCCAAAAATAGACTGAAGTAAGGCTGCCAAGAGGACTTGAAAGTGGGGCAGAATTGCAGGAAACCGATTTCAGGAGGTAGACTGGAATTGCATTGAAAGCATAAGAAAAGAGGCAGAACGTCCACAATGATGCACTTGGCCAAAAAGGGCGTATGCGTTTTTTCCTGAATATATTCAGGAAAAAAGGCATACGCCCTTTTTGGCCAACCAAGCAAGCTTGCAAAGGAAATCTGCACTACAATGAAGTCTCACTTCCCCCCGGTCAAAAGGGCCATCTGAAAAAAGTGTAAAATCCAGAAAGGCAGGACAGGCCATGGAGAACTGGGAGCCTTGTTATGCTGAAGGGCGGATGTAAATTGCCAACAACCATTCGGGAGAAGTGTATGGTGTTTCCTGAAACATCGAAAAAACAAAGCAACAGAGCCTAGGGCACTTCCACTTATGGTCCTATAGCTTAGGGAAATTAAAATCAAAAAGACACAGCCACCCCAAAGTTTGGGACGGCTCTGTTTACAAGAACGTCATTTACAGTACAAGTTCAATATCACAGAAAGTGAAAAATGGATAAAGAAGTTGTGGTATTTACTTACAAAGCAATATCACTCAGCAATGAAATCTATGTCATCAGGCCCTTAGCAGCACAATGAGTGGATTCAGGTATGATTTTTCTAACTGAAATAAGTCACACAGAAAATGAAACATCATAAGATATCAGTAATACACGGAATGTAAACTTGGCTACACAGGAACTGAATTACAGAACAGAACAGGGTCTCAAATTTAGAAAACCAACTTATGCTTGCTTAAGGGGAAAGGTGAGTTGGGGTGCTGCATAAAACCAGAGATTGAAATGAGCACAGATAAAGTTCCTTAAGCCAAATATGGAATAGACAAGAGCTACTCCTTGCTCAACGAAATGGACTCAACACCGCATATTAAACGCCTAAGAATGTACCTGACTAGTAAGTATCTTAAAACCTATGGATTGCTATGTCTCCGAAAGAGAATCAAGCCTGTGTACAGGGGCATAAACGCAGCAGTGAGAGGACTGGAGAGGTTCGTGAGCAAATGAAGACCCTTTGAAGTCATATTGCATGGTACCCATTCCACGGGTTTCAACTACCCAGGTTTAAGGTATTCTTCCTTCAGCTAAAACATGCATGTGGAACCTACAGTATGATCAACCATGTGATCGGGAGACGTGTTCAAACATGTCTCAGTTTTCGTACCCTGGTACTCGGGTGCAACATTCCAGACGCTTACTAACACTCTCCCCACTTGGAGAGTCCGTCCCTTTAACCTCCTGTTTGGCCCAGTTTGCAATTTCTGCGGAAGATGAACAGGAACAGCGAGAATCAATGAGAGACTAGCTGGAGGTGTCTGGATGGGCAAATTTAACTCTCATTTCCCACCAGGAAGAGGAATTAACCAAAGGCTCAGCGTGCCGTGCCAGAACCAGATTAGGGCCTGAAGACATCCTGCGGTGTTGCGGCCAGGTCACAAGAAAGCGAGTTGAAGAAAGGAGCTCAGGGGCACTGTAATTCACAAACCTGCAGAGTTATAAATGACAGCTATCGTCCAAAAATATACTGAAGTAAGGCTGCCTAGAGGACTTGAAAGCGGGGCAGAATTGCAGGAACCCGATTTCAGGAGGTAGACTGCAATTGCATTGAAAGCATAGGAAAAGAGGTAGAACGTCCACAATGATGCACTTGGCCAAAAAGGGCGTATGCGTTTTTTCCTGGATATATTCAGGAAAAAACGCATACGCGCTTTTTGGCCAACCAAGCAAGATTACAAAGGAAATCTGCACTACAATGAAGTCTCACTTCCCCCCGGTCAAAAGGGCCATCTGAAAAAAGTGTAAAATCCAGAAAGGCAGGACAGGACATGGAGAACTGGGAGCCTTGTTATGCTGATGGGCGGGATGTAAATTGCCAACAACCACATGGGAGAAGTGTATGGTGTTTCCTGAAACATCGAGAAAAAAAAGCAACAGAGCCTAGGGCACTTCCACTTATGGTCCTATAGCTTAGGGAAATTAAAATCAAAAAGACACAGCCACCCCAAAGTTTGGGACGGCTCTGTTTACAAGAACCTCGTTTACAGTACAAGTTCAACATCGCAGAAAATGAAAAATGGATAAAAAAGCTGTGGTATTTACTTACAAAGCAATAACACTCAGCAATGAAATCTATGTCATCAGGCCCTTAGCAGCACAATGAGTGGATTCAGGTATGATGATTCTAACTGAAATAAGTCACACAGAAAAAGAAACATCATAAGATATCACTAATACACGGAATGGAAACTTGGCTACACAGGAACTGAATTACAGAACAGAACAGGGTCTCAAATTTAGAAAACCAACTTATGCTTGCTTAAGGGGAAAGGTGAGTTGGGGTGCTGCATAAAACCAGAGATTGAAATGAGCACAGATAAAGTTCCTTAAGCCAAATATGGAATAGACAAGAGCTACTCCTTGCTCAACGAAATGGACTCAACACCGCATATTAAACGCCTAAGAATGTACCTGACTAGTAAGTATCTTAAAACCTATGGATTGCTATGTCTCCGAAAGAGAATCAAGCATGTGTACAGGGGCATAAACGCAGCAGTGATAGGATTGGAGAGGTTCGGTGAGCAAATGAAGACCCTTTGAAGTCATATTGCATGGTACCCATTCCACGGGTTTCAACTACCCAGGTTTAAGGTATTCTTCCTTCAGCTAAAACATGCATGTGGAACCAAGAGTATGATCATCCATGTGAACGGGAGACGTGTTCAAATATGTCTCAGTTTACGTACCCTGGTACTCGGGTGCAACATTCCAGACGCTTTACTAACACTCTCCCGACTTGGAGAGTCAGCGCCTTTAACCTCCTGTTTGGAACAGTTTGCAATTTCTGCGGAAGATGAACAGGAATAGCGAGAACCAATGAGAGACTAGCTGGAGGTGTCTGGACGGGCAAATTTAACTCTCATTTCCCACCAGGAAGAGGAAATAACCAAAGGCTCAGCGTGCCGTGCCGGAACCAGATAAGGGCCTGAAGCCATCCTGCGGTGCTGCGGCCAGCTCACAAGAAAGCGAGTTGAAGAAAGGAGCTCAGGGGCACTGTAATTCACAAACCTGCAGAGTTATAAATGACAGCTATCGTCCAAAAATAGACTGAAGTAAGCCTGCCAAGAGGACTTGAAAGCGGGGCAGAACTGCAGAAAACCGATTTCAGGAGGTAGACTGGAATTGCATTGAAAACATAGGAAAAGAGGCAGAACGTCCACAATGATGCACTTGGCCAAAAAGGGCGTATGCGTTTTTTCCTGAATATATTCAGGAAAAAACGCATACGCCCTTTTTGGCCAACCAAGCAAACTTGCAAAGGAAATCTGCACTACAATGAAGTCTCACTTCCCCCCGGTCAAAAGGGCCATCTGAAAAAAGTGTAAAATCCAGAAAGGCAGGACAGGCCATGGAGAACTGGGAGCCTTGTTATGCTGATGGGCGGGATGTAAATTGCCAACAACCACTCGGGAGAAGTGTATGGTGTTTCCTGAAACATCTAAAAAACAAAGCAACAGAACCTAGGGCACTTCCACTTATGGTCCTATAGCTTAGGGAAATTAAAATCAAAAAGACACAGCCACCCCAAAGTTTGGAACGGCTCTGTTTACAAGAACCTCGTTTACAGTACAAGTTCAACATCGCAGAAAGTGAAAAATGGAGAAAGAAGTTGTGGTATTTACTTACAAAGCAATATCACTCAGCAATGAAATCTGTGTCATCAGGCCCTTAGCAGCACAATGAGTGGATTCAGGTATGATGATTCTAACTGAAATAAGTCACACAGAAAAAGAAACATCATAAGATATCAGTAATACACGGAATGTAAACTTGGCTACACAGGAACTGCATTCCAAAACAGAACAGGGTCTCAAATTTAGAAAACCAACTTATGCTTGCTTAAGGGGAAAGGTGAGTTGGGGTGCTGCATAAAACCAGAGATTGAAATGAGCACAGATAAAGTTCCTTAAGCCAAATATGGAATAGACAAGAGCTACTCCTTGCTCAACGAAATGGACTCAAAACCCCATATTAAACGCCTAAGAATGTACCTGACTAGTAAGTATCTTAAAACCTATGGATTGCTATGTCTCCGAAAGAGAATCAAGCATGTGTACAGGGGCATAAACGCAGCAGTGATAGGATTGGAGAGGTTCGGTGAGCAAATGAAGACCCTTTGAAGTCATATTGCATGGTACCCATTCCACGGGTTTCAACTACCCAGATTTTGGGTATTCTTCCTTCAGCTAAAATATGCATGTGGAACCCAGAGTATGATCAACCATGTGATTGGGAGACGTGTTCAAATATGTCTCAGTTTTCCTCCCCTGGTACTCGGGTGCAACATTCCAGACGCTTTACTAACACTCTCCCCACTTGGAGAGTCAGTCCCTTTAACCTCCTGTTGGCCCAGTTTGCAATTTCTGCGGAAGATGAACAGGAATAGCGAGAACGAATGAGAGGCTAGCTGGAGGTGTCTGGACGGGCAAATTTAACTCTCATTTCCCACCAGGAAGAGGAATTAACCAAAGGCTCAGCATGCCGGGCCGGAACCAGATTAGGGCCTGAAGCCATCCTGCGGTGTTGCGGCCAGGTCACAAGAAAGCGAGCTGAAGACAGGAGCTCAGGGGCACTGTAATTCACAAACCTGCAGAGTTATAAATGACAGCTATCGTCCAAAAATAGACTGAAGTAAGGCTGCCAAGAGGACTTGAAAGCGGGGCAGAATTGCAGGAAACCGATTTCAGGAGGTAGACTGGAATTGCATTGAAAGCATAGGAAAAGAGGCAGAACGTCCACAATGATGCACTTGGCCAAAAAGGGCGTATGCGTTTTTTCCTGAATATATTCAGGAAAAAACGCATACGCCCTTTTTGGCCAACCAAGCAAGCTTGCAAAGGAAATCTGCACTACAATGAAGTCTCACTTCCCCCCGGTCAAAAGGGCCATCTGAAAAAAGTGTAAAATCCAGAAAGGCAGGACAGGCCATGGAGAACTGGGAGCCTTGTTATGCTGATGGGCGGGATGTAAATTGCCAACAACCACTCGGGAGAAGTGTATGGTGTTTCCTGAAACATCTAAAAAACAAAGCAACAGAGCCTAGGGCACTTCCACTTATGGTCCTATAGCTTAGGGAAATTAAAATCAAAAAGACACAGCCACCCCAAAGTTTGGGACGCCTCCGTTTACAATAACCTCGTTTACAGTACAAGTTCAACATCGCAGAAAGTGAAAAATGGATAAAGAAGTTGTGGTATTTACTTACAAAGCAATATCACTCAGCAATGAAATCTATGTCATCAGGCCCTTAGCATCACAATGAGTGGATTCAGGTATGATGATTCTAACTGAAATAAGTCACACAGAAAAAGAAACATCATAAGATATCAGTAATACACGGAATGTAAACTTGGCTACACAGGAACTGCATTCCAAAACTGAACAGGGTCTCAAATTTAGAAAACCAACTTATGCTTGCTTAAGGGGAAAGGTGAGTTGGGGTGCTGCATAAAACCAGAGATTGAAATGAGCACAGATAAAGTTCCTTAAGCCAAATATGGAATAGACAAGAGCTACTCCTTGCTCAACGAAATGGACTCAACACCGCATATTAAACGCCTAAGAATGTACCTGACTAGTAAGTATCTTAAAACCTATGGATTGCTATGTCTCCAAAAGAGAATCAAGCATGTGTACAGGGGCATAAACACAGCAGTGATAGGATTGGAGAGGTTCGGTGAGCAAATGAAGACCCTTTGAAGTCATATTGCATGGTACCCATTCCACGGGTTTCAACTACCCAGATTTTGGGTATTCTTCCTTCAGCTAAAATATGCATGTGGAACCCAGAGTATGATCAACCATGTGATCGGGAGACGTGTTCAAATATGTCTCAGTTTTCCTCCCCTGGTACTCGGGTGCAACATTCCAGACGCTTTACTAACACTCTCCCCACTTGGAGAGTCAGTCCCTTTAACCTCCTGTTGGCCCAGTTTGCAATTTCTGCGGAAGATGAACAGGAATAGCGAGAACGAATGAGAGGCTAGCTGGAGGTGTCTGGACGGGCAAATTTAACTCTCATTTCCCACCAGGAAGAGGAATTAACCAAAGGCTCAGCATGCCGGGCCGGAACCAGATTAGGGCCTGAAGCCATCCTGCGGTGTTGCGGCCAGGTCACAAGAAAGCGAGTTGAAGACAGGAGCTCAGGGGCACTGTAATTCACAAACCTGCAGAGTTATAAATGACAGCTATCGTCCAAAAATAGACTGAAGTAAGGCTGCCAAGAGGACTTGAAAGCGGGGCAGAATTGCAGGAAACCGATTTCAGGAGGTAGACTGGAATTGCATTGAAAGCATAGGAAAAGAGGCAGAACGTCCACAATGATGCACTTGGCCAAAAAGGGCGTATGCGTTTTTTCCTGAATATATTCAGGAAAAAACGCATACGCCCTTTTTGGCCAACCAAGCAAGCTTGCAAAGGAAATCTGCACTACAATGAAGTCTCACTTCCCCCCGGTCAAAAGGGCCATCTGAAAAAAGTGTAAAATCCAGAAAGGCAGGACAGGCCATGGAGAACTGGGAGCCTTGTTATGCTGATGGGCGGGATGTAAATTGCCAACAACCACTCGGGAGAAGTGTATGGTGTTTCCTGAAACATCTAAAAAACAAAGCAACAGAGCCTAGGGCACTTCCACTTATGGTCCTATAGCTTAGGGAAATTAAAATCAAAAAGACACAGCCACCCCAAAGTTTGGGACGCCTCCGTTTACAAGAACCTCGTTTACAGTACAAGTTCAACATCGCAGAAAGTGAAAAATGGATAAAGAAGTTGTGGTATTTACTTACAAAGCAATATCACTCAGCAATGAAATCTATGTCATCAGGCCCTTAGCATCACAATGAGTGGATTAAGGTATGATGATTCTAACTGAAATAAGTCACACAGAAAAAGAAACATCATAAGATATCACTAATACACGGAATGTAAACTTGGCTACACAGGAACTGCATTCCAAAACAGAACAGGGTCTCAAATTTAGAAAACCAACTTATGCTTGCTTAAGGGGAAAGGTGAGTTGGGGTGCTGCATAAAACCAGAGATTGAAATGAGCACAGATAAAGTTCCTTAAGTCAAATATGGAATAGACAAGAGCTACTCCTTGCTCAACGATATGGACTCAACATCGCATATTAAACGCCTAAGAATGTACCTGACTAGTAAGTATCTTAAAACCTATGGATTGCTATGTCTCCGAAAGAGAATCAAGCATGTGTACAGGGGCATAAACGCAGCAGTGATAGGATTGGAGAGGTTCGGTGAGCAAATGAAGACCCTTTGAAGTCATATTGCATGGTACCCATTCCACGGGTTTCAACTACCCAGGTTTAAGGTATTCTTCCTTCAGCTAAAACATGCATGTGGAACCAAAGTATGATCAACCATGTGAACGGGAGACGTGTTCAAATATGTCTCAGTTTTCCTCCCCTGGTACTCGGGTGCAACATTCCAGACGCTTTACTAACACTCTCCCCACTTGGAGAGTCAGCGCCTTTAACCTCCTGTTTGGCACAGTTTGCAATTTCTGCGGAAGATGAACAGGAATAGCGAGAACCAATGAGAGGCTAGCTGGAGGTGTCTGGACGGGCAAATTTAACTCTCATTTCCCACCAGGAAGAGGAAATAACCAAAGGCTCAGCGTGCCGTACCGGAACCAGATTAGGGCCTGAAGCCATCCTGCGGTGTTGCGGCCAGCTCACAAGAAAGCGAGTTGAAGAAAGGAGCTCAGGGGCACTGTAATTCACAAACCTGCAGAGTTATAAATGACAGCTATCGTCCAAAAATATACTGAAGTAAGGCTGCCCAGAGGACTTGAAAGCGGGGCAGAATTGCAGGAAACCGATTTCAGGAGGTAGACTGGAATTACATTGAAAGCATAGGAAAAGAGGCAGAACGTCCACAATGATGCACTTGGCCAAAAAGGGCGTATGCGTTTTTTCCTGAATATATTCAGGAAAAAACGCATACGTCCTTTTTGGCCAACCAAGCAAGCTTGCAAAGGAAATCTGCACTACAATGAAGTTTTACTTCCCCCCGGTCAAAAGGGCCATCTGAAAAAAGTGTAAAATCCAGAAAGGCAGGACAGGCCATGGAGAACTGGGAGCCTTGTTATGCTGATGGGCGGGATGTAAATTGCCAAAAACCACTCGGGAGAAGTGTATGGTGTTTCCTGAAACATCTAAAAAACAAAGCAACAGAGCCTAGGGCACTGCCACTTATGGTCCTATAGCTTAGGGAAATTAAAATCAAAAAGACACAGCCACCCCAAAGTTTGGGACGGCTCTGTTTACAAGAACCTCGTTTACAGTACAAGTTCAATATTGCAGAAAGTGAAAAATGGATAAAGACCTTGTGGTACTTACGTACAATGCAATATCACTCAGCAATGAAATCTATGTCAACAGGCCCGTAGCAGCATAATGAGTGGATTCAGGTATGATGATTCGAACTGAAATAAGTCACACAGAAAAGAAACATCATAAGGTATCACTAATACACAGAATGTGAACTTGGCTACACATGAACTGAATTACAAAACAGAACAGTGTCTCAAGTTTAGAAAACCACCTTATGCTTGCTTAAGGGGGAAGGTGAGTTGGGGTGCTGCATAAAACCAGAGATTGAAATGAGCACAGATAAAGTTCCTTAAGCCAAATATGGAATAGACAAGAGCTACTCCTTGCTCAACGAAATGGACTCAACACCCCATATTAAACGCCTAAGAATGTACCTGACTAGTAAGTATCTTAAAACCTATGGATTGCTATGTCTCCAAAAGAGAAACAAGCGTGTTCACAGGGGCATAAACGCAGCAGTGATAGGATTGGAGAGGTTCGGTGAGCAAATGAAGACCCTTTGAAGTCATATTGCATGGTACCCATTACACGGGTCTCAACTCTCCAGGTTTAAGGTATTCTTCCTTCAGCTAAAACATGCATGTGGAACCCAGAGTATGATCAACCGTGTGAACGGGAGACGTGTTCAAATATGTCTCAGTTTTCCTCCCCTGGTACTCGGGTGCAACATTCCAGACGCTTTACTAACACTCTCCCCACTTGGAGAGTCAGCACCTTTAACTTCCTGTTTGGCCCCGTTTGCAATTTCTGCGGAAGATGAACAGGAATAGGGAGAACCAATGAGAGACTAGCTGGAGGTGTCTGGACGGGCAAATTTAACTCTCATTTCCCACCAGAAAGAGGAAATAACCAAAGGCTCAGCATGCCGTGCCGGAACCAGATTAGGGCCTGAAGCCATCCAGCGGTGTTGCAGCCAGCTCACAAGAAAACGAGTTGAAGAAAGGAGCTCAGGGGCACTGTAACTCACAAACCTGCAGAGTTATAAATGACAGCTATCGTCCAAAAATAGACTGAAGTAAGGCTGCCAAGAGGACTTGAAAGTGGGGCAGAATTGCAGGAAACCGATTTCAGGAGGTAGACTGGAATTGCATTGAAAGCATAAGAAAAGAGGCAGAACGTCCACAATGATGCACTTGGCCAAAAAGGGCGTATGCGTTTTTTCCTGAATATATTCAGGAAAAAAGGCATACGCCCTTTTTGGCCAACCAAGCAAGCTTGCAAAGGAAATCTGCACTACAATGAAGTCTCACTTCCCCCCGGTCAAAAGGGCCATCTGAAAAAAGTGTAAAATCCAGAAAGGCAGGACAGGCCATGGAGAACTGGGAGCCTTGTTATGCTGATGGGCGGGATGTAAATTGCCAACAGACACTCGGGAGAAGTGTATGGTGTTTCCTGAAACATCGAAAAAACAAAGCAACAGAGCCTAGGGCACTTCCACTTATGGTCCTATAGCTTAGGGAAATTAAAATCAAAAAGACACAGCCACCCCAAAGTTTGGGACGGCTCTGTTTACAAGAACGTCATTTACAGTACAAGTTCAATATCACAGAAAGTGAAAAATGGATAAAGAAGTTGTGGTATTTACTTACAAAGCAATATCACTCAGCAATGAAATCTATGTCATCAGGCCCTTAGCAGCACAATGAGTGGATTCAGGTATGATTTTTCTAACTGAAATAAGTCACACAGAAAATGAAACATCATAAGATATCAGTAATACACGGAATGTAAACTTGGCTACACAGGAACTGAATTACAGAACAGAACAGGGTCTCAAATTTAGAAAACCAACTTATGCTTGCTTAAGGGGAAAGGTGAGTTGGGGTGCTGCATAAAACCAGAGATTGAAATGAGCACAGATAAAGTTCCTTAAGCCAAATATGGAATAGACAAGAGCTACTCCTTGCTCAACGAAATGGACTCAACACCGCATATTAAACGCCTAAGAATGTACCTGACTAGTAAGTATCTTAAAACCTATGGATTGCTATGTCTCCGAAAGAGAATCAAGCATGTGTACAGGGGCATAAACGCAGCAGTGAGGGGACTGGAGAGGTTCTTGAGCAAATGAAGACCCTTTGAAGTCATATTGCATGGTACCCATTCCACGGGTTTCAACTACCCAGGTTTAAGGTATTCTTCCTTCAGCTAAAACATGCATGTGGAACCTAGAGTATGATCAACCATGTGATCGGGAGACGTGTTCAAATATGTCTCAGTTTTTGTACCCTGGTACTCGGGTGCAACATTCCAGACGCTTACTAACACTCTCCCCACTTGGAGAGTCCGTCCCTTTAACCTCCTGTTTGGCCCAGTTTGCAATTTCTGCGGCAGATGAACAGGAACAGCGAGAATCAATGAGAGACTAGCTGGAGGTGTCTGGATGGGCAAATTTAACTCTCATTTCCCACCAGGAAGAGGAATTAACCAAAGGCTCAGCGTGCCGTGCCAGAACCAGATTAGGGCCTGAAGACATCTTGCGGTGTTGCGGCCAGGTCACAAGAAAGCGAGTTGAAGAAAGGAGCTCAGGGGCACTGTAATTCACAAACCTGCAGAGTTATAAATGACAGCTATCGTCCAAAAATATACTGAAGTAAGGCTGCCTAGAGGACTTGAAAGCGGGGCAGAATTGCAGGAACCCGATTTCAGGAGGTAGACTGCAATTGCATTGAAAGCATAGGAAAAGAGGTAGAACGTCCACAATGATGCACTTGGCCAAAAAGGGCGTATGCGTTTTTTCCTGGATATATTCAGGAAAAAACGCATACGCGCTTTTTGGCCAACCAAGCAAGCTTACAAAGGAAATCTGCACTACAATGAAGTCTCACTTCCCCCCGGTCAAAAGGGCCATCTGAAAAAAGTGTAAAATCCAGAAAGGGAGGACAGGACATGGAGAACTGGGAGCCTTGTTATGCTGATGGGCGGGATGTAAATTGCCAACAACCACATGGGAGAAGTGTATGGTGTTTCCTGAAACATCGAGAAAAAAAAGCAACAGAGCCTAGGGCACTTCCACTTATGGTCCTATAGCTTAGGGAAATTAAAATCAAAAAGACACAGCCACCCCAAAGTTTGGGACGGCTCTGTTTACAAGAACCTCGTTTACAGTACAAGTTCAACATCGCAGAAAATGAAAAATGGATAAAAAAGCTGTGGTATTTACTTACAAAGCAATAACACTCAGCAATGAAATCTATGTCATCAGGCCCTTAGCAGCACAATGAGTGGATTCAGGTATGATGATTCTAACTGAAATAAGTCACACAGAAAAAGAAACATCATAAGATATCACTAATACACGGAATGCAAACTTGGCTACACAGGAACTGAATTACAGAACAGAACAGGGTCTCAAATTTAGAAAACCAACTTATGCTTGCTTAAGGGGAAAGGTGAGTTGGGGTGCTGCATAAAACCAGAGATTGAAATGAGCACAGATAAAGTTCCTTAAGCCAAATATGGAATAGACAAGAGCTACTCCTTGCTCAACGAAATGGACTCAACGCCGCATATTAAACGCCTAAGAATGTACCTGACTAGTAAGTATCTTAAAACCTATGGATTGCTATGTCTCCGAAAGAGAATCAAGCATGTGTACAGGAGCATAAACGCAGCAGTGATAGGATTGGAGAGGTTCGGTGAGCAAATGAAGACCCTTTGAAGTCATATTGCATGGTACCCATTCCACGGGTTTCAGCTACCCAGGTTTAAGGTATTCTTCCTTCAGCTAAAACATGCATGTGGAACCAAGAGTATGATCATCCATGTGAACGGGAGACGTGTTCAAATATGTCTCAGTTTACGTACCCTGGTACTCGGGTGCAACATTCCAGACGCTTTACTAACACTCTCCCGACTTGGAGAGTCAGCGCCTTTAACCTCCTGTTTGGCCCAGTTTGCAATTTCTGCGGAAGATGAACAGGAATAGCGAGAACCAATGAGAGACTAGCTGGAGGTGTCTGGACGGGCAAATTTAACTCTCATTTCCCACCAGGAAGAGGAAATAACCAAAGGCTCAGCGTGCCGTGCCGGAACCAGATAAGGGCCTGAAGCCATCCTGCGGTGCTGCGGCCAGCTCAAAAGAAAGCGAGTTGAAGAAAGGAGCTCAGGGGCACTGTAATTCACAAACCTGCAGAGTTATAAATGACAGCTATCGTCAAAAAATAGACTGAAGTAAGCCTGCCAAGAGGACTTGAAAGCGGGGCAGAATTGCAGAAAACCGATTTCAGGAGGTAGACTGGAATTGCATTGAAAGCATAGGAAAAGAGGCAGAACGTCCACAATGATGCACTTGGCCAAAAAGGGCATATGCGTTTTTTCCTGAATATATTCAGGAAAAAACGCATACGCCCTTTTTGGCCAACCAAGCAAACTTGCAAAGGAAATCTGCACTACAATGAAGTCTCACTTCCCCCCGGTCAAAAGGGCCATCTGAAAAAAGTGTAAAATCCAGAAAGGCAGGACAGGCCATGGAGAACTGGGAGCCTTGTTATGCTGATGGGCGGGATGTAAATTGCCAACAACCACTCGGGAGAAGTGTATGGTGTTTCCTGAAACATCTAAAAAACAAAGCAACAGAACCTAGGGCACTTCCACTTATGGTCCTATAGCTTAGGGAAATTAAAATCAAAAAGACACAGCCACCACAAAGTTTGGAACGGCTCTGTTTACAAGAACCTCGTTTACAGTACAAGTTCAACATCGCAGAAAGTGAAAAATGGAGAAAGAAGTTGTGGTATTTACTTACAAAGCAATATCACTCAGCAATGAAATCTGTGTCATCAGGCCCTTAGCAGCACAATGAGTGGATTCAGGTATGATGATTCTAACTGAAATAAGTCACACAGAAAAAGAAACATCATAAGATATCAGTAATACACGGAATGTAAACTTGGCTACACAGGAACTGAATTCCAAAACAGAACAGTGTCTCAAATTTAGAAAACCAACTTATGCTTGCTTAAGGGGAAAGGTGAGTTGGGGTGCTGCATAAAACCAGAGATTGAAATGAGCACAGATAAAGTTCCTTAAGTCAAATATGGAATAGACAAGAGCTACTCCTTGCTCAACGAAATGGACTCAACACCGCATATTAAACGCCTAAGAATGTACCTGACTAGTAAGTATCTTAAAACCTATGGATTGCTATGTCTCCGAAAGAGAATCAAGCATGTGTACAGGGGCATAAACGCAGCAGTGATAGGATTGGAGAGGTTCGGTGAGCAAATGAAGACCCTTTGAAGTCATATTGCATGGTACCCATTCCACGGGTTTCAACTACCCAGGTTTAAGGTATTCTTCCTTCAGCTAAAACATGCATGTGGAACCCAGAGTATGATCAACCGTGTGAACGGGAGACGTGTTCAAATATGTCTCAGTTTTCCTCCCCTGGTACTCGGGTGCAACATTCCAGACGCTTTACTAACACTCTCCCCACTTGGAGAGTCAGCACCTTTAACTTCCTGTTTGGCCCCGTTTGCAATTTCTGCGGAAGATGAACAGGAATAGGGAGAACCAATGAGAGACTAGCTGGAGGTGTCTGGACGGGCAAATTTAACTCTCATTTCCCACCAGAAAGAGGAAATAACCAAAGGCTCAGCATGCCGTGCCGGAACCAGATTAGGGCCTGAAGCCATCCAGCGGTGTTGCAGCCAGCTCACAAGAAAACGAGTTGAAGAAAGGAGCTCAGGGGCACTGTAACTCACAAACCTGCAGAGTTATAAATGACAGCTATCGTCCAAAAATAGACTGAAGTAAGGCTGCCAAGAGGACTTGAAAGTGGGGCAGAATTGCAGGAAACCGATTTCAGGAGGTAGACTGGAATTGCATTGAAAGCATAAGAAAAGAGGCAGAACGTCCACAATGATGCACTTGGCCAAAAAGGGCGTATGCGTTTTTTCCTGAATATATTCAGGAAAAAAGGCATACGCCCTTTTTGGCCAACCAAGCAAGCTTGCAAAGGAAATCTGCACTACAATGAAGTCTCACTTCCCCCCGGTCAAAAGGGCCATCTGAAAAAAGTGTAAAATCCAGAAAGGCAGGACAGGCCATGGAGAACTGGGAGCCTTGTTATGCTGATGGGCGGGATGTAAATTGCCAACAGACACTCTGGAGAAGTGTATGGTGTTTCCTGAAACATCGAAAAAACAAAGCAACAGAGCCTAGGGCACTTCCACTTATGGTCCTATAGCTTAGGGAAATTAAAATCAAAAAGACACAGCCACCCCAAAGTTTGGGACGGCTCTGTTTACAAGAACGTCATTTACAGTACAAGTTCAATATCACAGAAAGTGAAAAATGGATAAAGAAGTTGTGGTATTTACTTACAAAGCAATATCACTCAGCAATGAAATCTATGTCATCAGGCCCTTAGCAGCACAATGAGTGGATTCAGGTATGATTTTTCTAACTGAAATAAGTCACACAGAAAATGAAACATCATAAGATATCAGTAATACACGGAATGTAAACTTGGCTACACAGGAACTGAATTACAGAACAGAACAGGGTCTCAAATTTAGAAAACCAACTTATGCTTGCTTAAGGGGAAAGGTGAGTTGGGGTGCTGCATAAAACCAGAGATTGAAATGAGCACAGATAAAGTTCCTTAAGCCAAATATGGAATAGACAAGAGCTACTCCTTGCTCAACGAAATGGACTCAACACCGCATATTAAACGCCTAAGAATGTACCTGACTAGTAAGTATCTTAAAACCTATGGATTGCTATGTCTCCGAAAGAGAATCAAGCATGTGTACAGGGGCATAAACGCAGCAGTGAGAGGACTGGAGAGGTTCGTGAGCAAATGAAGACCCTTTGAAGTCATATTGCATGGTACCCATTCCACGGGTTTCAACTACCCAGGTTTAAGGTATTCTTCCTTCAGCTAAAACATGCATGTGGAACCTACAGTATGATCAACCATGTGATCGGGAGACGTGTTCAAACATGTCTCAGTTTTCATACCCTGGTACTCGGGTGCAACATTCCAGACGCTTACTAACACTCTCCCCACTTGGAGAGTCCGTCCCTTTAACCTCCTGTTTGGCCCAGTTTGCAATTTCTGCGGAAGATGAACAGGAACAGCGAGAATCAATGAGAGACTAGCTGGAGGTGTCTGGATGGGCAAATTTAACTCTCATTTCCCACCAGGAAGAGGAATTAACCAAAGGCTCAGCGTGCCGTGCCAGAACCAGATTAGGGCCTGAAGACATCCTGCGGTGTTGCGGCCAGGTCACAAGAAAGCGAGTTGAAGAAAGGAGCTCAGGGGCACTGTAATTC
>NW_027193101.1:0-76000 GCF_949987515.2 Delphinus delphis
GGGCAAATTTAACTCTCATTTCCCACCAGGAAGAGGAAATAACCAAAGGCTCAGCGTGCCGTGCTGGAACCAGATTAGGGCCTGAAGCCATCCTGCGGTGTTTCGGCCAGCTCACAAGAAAGCGAGTTGAAGAAAGGAGCTCAGGGTCACTGTAATTCACAAACCTGCAGAGTTATAAATGACAGCTATCGTCCAAAAATAGACTGAAGTAAGGCTGCCAAGAGGACTTGAAAGCGGGGCAGAATTGCAGGAAACCGATTTCAGGAGGTAGACTGGAATTGCATTGAAAGCATAGGAAAAGAGGCAGAACGTCCACAATGATGCACTTGGCCAAAAAGGGCGTATGCGTTTTTTCCTGAATATATTCAGGAAAAAACGCATACGCCCTTTTTGGCCCACAAAGCAAACTTGCAAAGGAAATCTGCACTATAATGAAGTCTCACTTCCCCCCGGTCAAAAGGGCCATCTGAAAAAAGTGTAAAATCCAGAAAGGCAGGACAGGCCATGGAGAACTGGGAGCCTTGTTATGCTGATGGGCGGGATGTAAATTGCCAACAGACACTCCGGAGAAGTGTATGGTGTTTCCAGAAACATCTAAAAAACAAAGCAACAGAGCCTAGGGCACTTCCACTTATGGTCCTATAGCTTAGGGAAATTAAAATCAAAAAGACACAGCCACCCCAAAGTTTGGGACGCCTCTGTTTACAAGAACCTCGTTTACAGTACAAGTTCAACATTGCAGAAAATGAAAAATGGATAAATAAGTTGTGGTATTTACTTACAAAGCAATATCACTCAGCAATGAAATCTATGTCATCAGGCCCTTAGCAGCACAATGAGTGGATTCAGGTATGATGATTCTAACTGAAATAAGTCACACAGAAAAAGAAACATCATAAAATATCAGCAATACATGGAATGTAAACTTGGCTACACAGGATCTGAATTACAGAACAGAACAGGGTCTCAAATTTAGAAAACCAACTTATGCTTGCTTAAGGGGAAGGGTGAGTTTGGGTGCTGCATAAAACCAGAGATTGAAATGAGCACAGATAAAGTTCCTTAAGCCAAATATGGAATAGACAAGAGCTACTCCTTGCTCAACGAAATGGACTCAACACCCCATATTAAACGCCTAAGAATGTACCTGACTAGTAAGTATCTTACAACCTATGGATTGCTATGTCTCCAAAAGAGAATCAAGCATGTGTACAGGGGCATAAACGCAGCAGTGATAGGATTGGAGAGGTTCGGTGAGCAAATGAAGACCCTTTGAAGTCATATTGCAAGGTACCCATTCCACGGGTTTCAACTACCCAGGTTTAAGGTATTCTTCCTTCAGCTAAAACATGCATGTGGAACCTAGAGTATGATCAACCATGTGATCGGGAGACGTGTTCAAATATGTCTCAGGTTTCGTACCCTGGTACTCGGGTGCAACATTCCAGACGCTTTACTAACACTCTCCCGACTTGGAGAGTCAGTCCCTTTAACCGCCTGTTTGGCCCAGTTTGCAATTTCTGCGGAAGATGAACAGGAATAGGGAGAACCAATGAGAGACTAGCTGGAGGTGTCTGGAGGGGCAAATTTAACTCTCATTTCCCACCAGGAAGAGGAAATAACCAAAGGCTCAGCATGCCATGCCGGAACCAGATTAGGGCCTGAAGCCATCCTGCGGTGTTGTGGCCAGCTCAAAAGAAAGCGAGTTGAAGAAAGCTCAGGGGCACTGTAATTCACAAACCTGCAGAGTTATAAATGACAGCTATCGTCCAAAAATAGACTGAAGTAAGGCTGCCAAGAGGACTTGAAAGCGGGGCAGAATTGCAGGAACCCGATTTCAGGAGGTAGACTGGAATTGCATTGAAAGCATAGGAAAAGAGGCAGAACGTCCACAATGATGCACTTGGCCAAAAAGGGCGTATGCGTTTTTTCCTGAATATATTCAGGAAAAAACGCATACGCCGTTTTTGGCCAACCAAGCAAGCTGGCAAAGGAAATCTGCACTAAAATGAAGTCTCACTTCCCCCCGGTCAAAAGAGCCATCTGAAAAAAGTGTAAAATCCAGAAAGGCAGGACAGGCCATGGAGAACTGGGAGCCTTGTTATGCTGATGGGCAGGATGTAAATTGCCAACAGACACCGGGGAGAAGTGTGTTGTGTTTCCTGAAACATCTAAAAAACAAAGCAACAGAGCCTAGGGCACTTCCACTTATGGTCCTATAGCTTAGGGAAATTAAAATCAAAAAGACACAGCCACCCCAATGTTTGCGACGCCTCTGTTTACAAGAACCTCGTTTACCGTACAAGTTCAACATCGCAGAAAGTGAAAAATGGATAAAGAAGTTGTGGTATTTACTTACAAAGCAATATCACTCAGCAATGAAATCTGTGTTATCACGCCCTTAGCAGCACAATGAGTGGATTCAGGTATGATGATTCTAACTGAAATAAGTCACACAGAAAAAGAAACATCATAAGATATCAGTAATACACGGAATGTAAACTTGGTTACACAGGAACTAAATTCCAAAACAGAACAGGGTCTCAAATTTAGAAAACCAACTTATGCTTGCTTAAGGGGAAAGGTGAGTTGGGGTGCTGCATAAAACCAGAGATTGAAATCAGCACAGATAAAGTTCCTTAACCAAATACGGAATAGACAAGAGCTACTCCTTGCTCAACGAAATTCATTTAACACCGCATATTAAACGCCTAAGAATGTACCTGACTAGTAAGTATCTTAAAACCTATGGATTGCTATGTCTCCGAAAGAGAATCAAGCATGTGTACAGGGGCATTAACGCAGCAGTGATAGGATTGGAGAGTTTCGGTGAGCAAATGAAGACCCTTTGAAGTCATATTGCATGGTACCCATTCCTCGGGTTTCAAGTACCCAGGTTTAAGGTATTCTTCCTTCAGCTAAAACATGCATGTGGAACCTAGAGTATGATCAACCATGTGATCGGGAGACGTGTTCAAATATGTCTCACTTTATGTATCCTGGTAATCGGGTGCAACATTCCAGATGCTTTACTAACACTCTCCCGACTTGGAGAGTCAGTCCCTTTCACCTCCTGTTTGGCCCAGTTTGCAATTTCTGCGGAAGATGAACAGGAATAGGGAGAACCAATGAGAGACTAGCTGGAGGTGTCTGGACGGGCAAATTTAACTCTCATTTCCCAACAGGAAGAGGAATTAACCAGAGGCTCAGCGTGCCGTGCCGGAACCAGATTAGGGCCTGAAGCCATCCTGCCGTGTTGCGGCCAGGTCACAAGAAAGCGAGTTGAAGAAAGGAGCTCAGGGGCACTGTAATTCACAAACCTGCAGAGTTATAAATGACAGCTATCGTCCAAAAATATACTAAAGTAAGGCTGCCAAGAGGACTTGAAAGCGGGGCAGAATTGCAGGAAACCGATTTCAGGAGGTAGACTGGAATTGCATTGAAAGCATAGGAAAAGAGGCAGAACGTCCACAATGATGCACTTGGCCAAAAAGGGCGTATGCGATTTTTCCTGAATATATTCATGAAAAAACGCATACGCCCTTTTTGGCCAACCAAGCAAGCTTGCAAAGGAAATCTGCACTACAATGAAGTCTCACTTCCCCCCGGTCAAAAGGGCCATCTGAAAAAAGTGTAAAATCCAGAAAGGCAGGACAGGCCATGGAGAACTGGGAGCCTTGTTATGCTGATGGGCGGGATGTAAATTGCCAACAGACACTCGGGAGAAGTGTATGGTGTTTCCTGAAACATCTAAAAAACAAAGCAACAGAGCCTAGGGCACTTCCACTTATGGTCCTATAGCTTAGGGAAATTAAAATCAAAAAGACACAGCCACCCCAAAGTTTGGGACGCCTCTGTTTACAAGAACCTCGTTTACCGTACAAGTTCAATATCACAGAAAGTGAAAAATGGATAAAGAACTTGTGGTACTTACGTACAATGCAGTATCACTCAGCAATGAAATCTATGTCATCAGGCCCATAGCAGCATAATGAGTGGATTCAGGTACGATGATTCTAACTGAAATAAGTCACACAGAAAAAGAAACATCATAAGATATCAGTAATACACGGAATGTAAACTTGGTTACACAGGAACTAAATTCCAAAACAGAACAGGGTCTCAAATTTAGAAAACTAACTTATGCTTGCTTAAGGGGAAAGGTGAGTTGGGGTGCTGCATAAAACCAGAGATTGAAATCAGCACAGATAAATTTCCTTAAGCCAAATATGGAATAGACAAGAGCTACTCCTTGCTGAGCGAAATGGACTCAACACCCCATATTAAACGCCTAAGAATGTACGTGACTAGTAAGTATCTTAAAACCTATCGATTGCTATGTCTCCAAAAGAGAATGAAGCGTCTGTACAGGGGCATAAATGCAGCAGTGATAGGATTGGAGAGGTTCGGTGAGCAAATGAAGACCCTTTGAAGTCATATTGCATGGTACCCATTACACGGGTCTCAACTCTCCAGGTTTAAGGTATTCTTCCTTCAGCTAACACATGCATGTGGAACCCAGAGTATGATCAACCGTGTGAACGGGAGACGTGTTCAAATATTTCTCAGTTTTCCTCCCCTGGTAGTCGGGTGCAACATTCCAGACGCTTTACTAACACTCTCCCCACTTGGAGAGTCAGCGCCGTTAACCTCCTGTTTAGCCCAGTTTGCAATTTCTGCGGAAGATGAACAGGAATAGGGAGAACCAATGAGACACTAGCTGGAATAGTCGGGCCGGGCAAATTTAACTCTCATTTCCCACCAGGAAGAGGAAATAACCAAAGGCTCAGCGTGCCGTGCCAGAACCAGATTCGGGCCTGAAGCCATTCTGCGGTGTTGCGGCCAGCTCACAAGAAAGCGAGTTGAGAAAGGAGCTCAGGGGCACTGTAATTCACAAACCTGCAGAGTTATAAATGACAGCTATCGTCCAAAAATAGACTGAAGTAAGGCTGCCAAGAGGACTTGAAAGCGGGGCAGAATTGCAGGAAACCGATTTCAGGAGGTAGACTGGAATTGCATTGAAAGCATAGGAAAAGAGGCAGAACGTCCACAATGATGCACTTGGCCAAAAAGGGCATATGCGTTTTTTCCTGAATATATTCAGGAAAAAACGCATACGCACTTTTTGGCCAACCAAGCAATCTTGCAAAGGAAATCTGCACTACAATGAAGTCTCACTTCCCCTGGTCACAAGGGCCATCTGAAAAAAGTGTAAAATCCAGAAAGGCAGGACAGGCCATGGAGAACTGGGAGTCTTGTTATGCTGATGGGCGGGATGTAAATTGCCAACAGCCACTCCGGAGAAGTGTATGGTGTTTCCTGAAACATCTAAAAAACAAAGCAACAGAGCCTAGTGCACTTCCACTTATGGTCCTATAGCTTAGGGAAATTAAAATAAAAAAGACACAGCCACCCCAATGTTTGGGACGCCTCTGCTTACAAGAACCTCGTTTACCGTACAAGTTCAATATCACAGAAAGTGAAAAATGGATAAAGTAGTTGTGGTACTCATGTACAATGCAATATCACTCAGCAATGAAATCTATGTCACCAGGCCCGTAGCAGCATAATGAGTGGATTCGGGTATGGTGATTCTAACTGAAATAAGTCACACAGAAAAAGAAACATCAAAAAATATCAGTAATACATGGAATTTAAACTTGGCTACAGAGGAACTGAATTACAAAACAGAACAGGGTCTCAAATTTAGAAAACCAACTTATGCTTGCTTAAGGGGAAAGGTGAGTTGGGGTGCTGCATAAAACCAGAGATTGAAATGAGCACAGATAAAGTTCCTTAAGCCAAATATGGAATAGACAAGAGCTACTCCTTGCTCAACGAAATGGACTCAACACCCCATATTAAACGCCTAAGAATGTACCTGAATAGTAAGTATCTTAAAACCTATGGATTGCTATGTCTCCGAAAGAGAATCAAGCATGTGTACAGGGGCATAAACGCAGCAGTGATAGGATTGGAGAGGTTCGGTGAGCAAATGAAGACCCTTTGAAGTCATATTGCATGGTACCCATTCCACGGGTTTCAACTACCCAGGTTTAAGGTATTCTTCCTTCAGCTAAAACATGCATGTGGAACCTAGAGTATGATCAACCATGTGATCGGGAGACGTGTTCAAATATGTCTCAGTTTTCCTCCCCTGGTACTCGGGTGCAACATTCCAGATGCTTTACTAACACTCTCCCCACTTGGAGAGTCAGCGCCTTTAACCTCCTGTTTGGCACAGTTTGCAATTTCTGTGGAAGATGAACAGGAATAGCGAGAACCAATGAGAGACTAGCTGGAGGTGTCTGAACGGGCAAATTTAACTCTCATTTCCCACCAGGAAGAGGAATTAACCAAAGGCTCAGCGTGCCGTGCCAGAAACAGATTAGGGCCTGAAGCCATCCTGCGGTGTTGCGGCCAGCTCACAAGAAAGTGAGTTGAAGAAAGGAGCTCAGGGGCTCTGTAATTCAAAAACCTGCAGAGTTATAAATGACAGCTATCGTCCAAAAATATACTGAGGTAAGGCTGCCAAGAGGACTTGAAAGCGGGGCAGAATTGCAGGAACCCGATTTCAGGAGGTAGACTGGAATTGCATTGAAAGCATAGGAAAAGAGGCAGAACGTCCACAATGATGCACTTGGCCAAAAAGGGCGTATGCGTTTTTTCCTGAATATATTCAGGAAAAAACGCATACGCACTTTTTGGCCAACCAAGCAAGCTTGCAAAGGAAATCTGCACTACAATGAAGTCTCACTTCCCCTCGGACAAAAGGGCCATCTGAAAAAAGTGTAAAATCCAGAAAGGCAGGACAGGCCATGGAGAACTGGGAGCCTTGTTATGCTGATGGGCGGGATGTAAATTGCCAACAGCCACTCGGGAGAAGTGTATGGTGTTTCCTGAAACATCTAAAAAACAAAGCAACAGAGCCTAGGGCACTTCCACTTATGGTCCTATAGCTTAGGGAAATTAAAAGCAAAAAGACACAGCCACCTCAAAGTTTGGGACGCCTCTGTTTACAAGAACCTCGTTTACCGTACAAATTCAATATCACAGAAAGTGAAAAATGGATAAAGAACTTGTGGTACTTACGTACAATGCAGTATCACTCAGCAATGAAATCTGTGTCATCAGGCCCGTAGCAGCACAATGAGTGGATTCAGGTATGATGATTCTAACTGAAATAAATCACACAGAAAAAGAAACATCATAAGATATCACTAATACACGGAATGTAAACTTGGCTACACAGGAACTGAATTCCAAAACAGAACAGGGTCTCAAATTTAGAAAACCAACTTATGCTTGCTTAAGGGTAAAGCTGAGTTGGGGTGCTGCATAAAACCAGAGATTGAAATGAGCACAGATAAAGTTCCTTAAGCCAAATATGGAATAGACAAGAGCTACACATGCTCAACGAAATGGACTCAACACCCCATATTAAACGCCTAAGAATGTACCTGACTAGTAAGTATCTTAAAACCTATGGATTGCTATGTCTCCAAAAGAGAATCAAGCGTGTGTACAAGGGTCATAAACGCAGCAGTGATAGGATTGGAGAGATTCGGTGAGCAAATGAAGACCCTTTGAAGTCATATTGCATGGTACCCATTCCACGGGTCTCAATTCTCCAGGTTTAAGATATTCTTTCTTCAGCTAAAACATGCATGTGGAACCCAGAGTATGATCAACCATGTTATCGGGAGACGTGTTCAAATATGTCTCAGTTTTCGTCCCCTGGTACTTCGGTGCAACATTCCAGACGCTTTACAAACACTCTCCCCACTTGGAGAGTCAGTGCCTTTAACCTCCTATTTGGCCCAGTTTGCAATTTCTGCGGAAGATGAACAGGAATAGGGAGAACCAATGAGAGAGTAGCTGGAGGTGTCTGAACAGGCAAATTTAACTCTCATTTCCCACTAGGAAGAGGAATTAACCAAAGGCTCAGCGTGCCATGCCGGAAACAGATTAGGGCCTGAAGCCATCCTGCGGTGTTGCGGCCAGCTCACAAGAAAGTGAGTTGAAGAAAGGAGCTGAGGGGCTCTGTAATTCACAAACCTGCAGAGTTATAAATGACAGCTATCGTCCAAAAATATACTGAAGTAAGGCTGCCAAGAGGACTTGAAAGCGGGGCAGAATTGCAGGATACCGATTTCAGGAGGTAGACTGGAATTGCATTGAAAGCGTAGGAATAGAGGTAGAACGTCCACAATGATGCACTTTGCCAAAAGGGCGTATGCGTTTTTTCCTGAATATATTCAGGAAAAAACGCATACGCCCTTTTTGGCCAACCAAGCAAGCTTGCAAAGGAAATCTGCACTACAATGAAGTCTCACTTTCCCCTGGTCAAAAGGGATATCTGAAAAAAGTGTAAAATCCATAAAGGCACGACAGGCCATGGAGAAGTGGGAGCCTTCTTATGTTGATGGGCGGGATGTACATTGCCAACAGCCACTCTGGAGAAGTGTATGGTGTTTCCTGAAACATCTAAAAAACAAAGCAACAGAGCCTAGGACACTTCCACTTATGGTCCTATAGTTTAGGGAAATTAACATCAAAAAGACACAGCCACCCCAAAGTTTGGGATGCCTCTGTTTACAAGAACATCATATACGGTACAAGTTCAATATCGCAGAAAGTGAAAAATGGATAAAGAACTTGTGGTACTTACGTACAATGCAGTATCACTCAGCAATGAAATCTATGTCATCAGGCCCGTAGCAGCATAATGAGTGGATTCAGGTACGATGATTCTAACTGAAATAAGTCACACAGAAAAAGAAACATCATAAGATATCACTAATACACGGAATGTAAACTTGGCTACACAGGAAGTGCATTCCAAAACAGAACAGGGTCTCAAATTTAGAAAACCAACTTATGCTTGCTTAAGGGGAAAGGTGAGTTGGGGTGCTGCATAAAACCAGAGATTGAAATGAGCACAGATAAAGTTCTATAAGCCAAATATGGAATAGACAAGAGCTACTCCTTGCTCAACGAAATGGACTCAACACCCCATATTCAACGCCTAGGAATATACCTGACTAGTAAGAATCATAAAAGCTATGGAATTGTATATCTCTGTAAGAGAATCAAGAGTGTGTACAGCGGCATTAAAGCAGTGAAAATCAGCTAAATCCCATATTAAAAATACATTTCTTAAACAAAACACAATGACAGTGATATAGAGAGCAATACTTAAGTAATTCATTCAAGGCTTCTGATGCAAGCTGCATTTACCATATCTACACCCAGAGCTGGGTGACACATAAGGATGGACACTTGGGGCTCATAAGATTGGTGAGGTTCGGTGAGCAAATGCAGACCCTTTGAAGTCATATTGCATGGTACCCATTCCACGGGTCTCAACTCTTCAGGTTTAAGGGATTCTTCCTTCAGCTAAAACATGGATGTGGAACCCAGAGTATGATCCACCGTATGATCGAGAAATGTGTTCAAATGTGTCTCACTTTTCATTCCCTGGTACTCGGGTGCAACATTCCAGACGCTTTACTAACACTCTCCTCACTTGGAGAGTGAGTGCCTTTAACCTCCTGTTTGGCCCAGTTTGCAATTTCTGCGGAAGATGAACAGGAACAGGGGGAACCAATGAGAGACTAGCTGGAGGTGTCTGGACGGGTAAATTTAACTCTCATTTCCCACAGGGAAGAGGAATAAACCAAAGGCTCAGCATGCCATGCCGGAACCAGATTAGGGCCTGAAGCAATCCTGCGGTGTTGTGGCCAGCTCACAAGAAAGCGAGTTGAAGAAAGGAGCTCAGGGGCACTGTAATTCACAAACCTGCAGATTTATAAAAGACAGCTATAGTCCGAATATATACTGAAGTAGGGCTGCCAAGAGGACTTGAATGCGGGGCAGAATTGCAGGAAACCGATTTCAGGAGGAATCAGAATTGGATTGCATTTAAAACACAGGAAAAGAGGCAGAACGTCGACAATGATGCACTTGGCCAAACAGGGCGTATGCGTTTTTTCCTGAATATATTCAGGAAAAAACGCATACGCCCTTTTTGGCCAACCAAGCAAGCTTGCAAAGGAAATCTGCACTACAATGAAGTCTCACTTCCCCCCGGTCAAAAGGGCCATCAGAAAAAAGTGTAAAATCCAGAAAGGCAGGACAGGCCATGGAGAACTGGGAGCCTTGTTATGCTGATGGGCGGGATGTAAATTGCCAACAGACACTCGGGAGAAGTGTATGGTGTTTCCTGAAACATCTAAAAACCAAAGCAACAGAGCCTAGGGCACTTCCACTTATGGTCCTATAGCTTAGGGAAATTAAAATCAAAAAGACACAGCCACACCAAAATTTGGGACGGCTGTTTTTACAGGAATCTCTTCTGCGGCACAAGTTAAATATCCCAGAAAGCAAATAATGGATAAAGAAGTTGCGGTACTTCTGTACAACAGAATACCACTCAGCAATGAAATCTATGTCACCAGGCCCGTACCAGCATAATGAGTGGATTGAGGCACGATGATTCTAAGTGAAATAAGTCACACAGAAAAAGAAACATCATAAGGTATTACTAATACACGGAATGTGAACTTGGCTACACATGAACTGAATTACAAAACAGAACAGGGCCTCAAATTTAGAAAACCAACTTATGCTTGCTTAAGGGGGAAGGTCAGTTGGGGTGCTGCATAAAAGCAGAGTTTGAAATTAGCACAGATACCGTTCCATAAGCCAAATATGTAATAGACAAGAGCTACCCCTTGCTCAACGAAATGGATTCAACAATGAGGTATCACCTCACACCTGGTAGAATAGGCATCATTGAAAATCTACAAACAAAAATTGCTGGATAGAGTGTGGAGAAAAGGAACCCTCTTCCACTATTGTTGGGAATATAAATTGATACAGTCATTATGGAGAACAATATGGAATTTCTTAAGAAACTAACAATAGAATTACCATATGATACAGCAATCCCTGTACTGGACATATACCCAGACAAAACCATAAATCAAAAAGAGTCATTCACCGCAATGTTCATTGCATCACTATTTACAATATCGAGGTAATGGAAGCAACCTAAATGCCCACAGACAGACGAATGCATAAAGCTGTGGTACATATATAAAATGGAATATTACTAAGCCATGAAAAGGAATGAAATTGGGTCATTTGTAGAGACGTCGATGGATCTAGAGACTGTCATACAGAGTGAAGTAAGTCAGAAAGAGAAAAACAAATCCTGTATATTCATGCATATATGTGGAACCTAGAAAAACTGTACAGATTAACCATTTTGCAAGGCATAAATAGAGCAACAGATGTAGACAACAAACGTATGGACAACAAGGGGGGAAAGCTGTTGGGGGGGTGGTGGTGGGAGGAGTTGAGAGACTGGGATTGGCATGTATACATTTATATATATAAAATAGATAACCAATAAGAACCTGCTGTATAAAAATATAAAATAAAATTCAAAATTAAAAAGAAATAAAATTTAAAAAATAAAACAGAAAAAACAATTATTCCCTGCACATACATGTATTTATATGAATAAATTATTTCCATGCTTATATCTGTAAATACAAAAAAGAGGAATAAAATCTACCTTGAACCAAAAACGAAAAAGAGAAAAAAAACACAGAACCCACCAGTTACACAGAGGAAAACCGTATCAGGGCACTTGCTCCAGTTGTAAACAATTCTGAAGTTGGTCAGTGGTGGGGAATCGTCTCCCATTCAACCAGCAGCCCCCACGCAACAAGCGTCCTCATTGCAAAGCTGGGGCACCGTGCCGAGGCATCTGTGAGTAAACGTGAGCTGAGCCCCAGGCCAGTTGCTGCTGAACTATTCCCACCCGTCCCAGGTAAAACACCTGAATATATACAAGGACTTGAAAGCCTAGAGGAAGGGCCATAGAGCCACACGAGTGACAGCATGCCGGCCGACTTGGTGCCTGCAGGCCAGCCAGGATGGTCCTGGCCCTGGGTGCTCTTCTGGAAGATTTCCATTTCCCTGCCTGAGATACCCGTCCTGTCCCTGCCCCCACTGCTTTTTTCCTTCCTCACCTCTGCCCAGGGAGAAATTCCAGCAGCAGGTATGGGTGACACACCCTCTTCTTTAGCAGGTGGCAGCCTGGCAACTGCTGCAGAAAGTCCAGCAGAGCCCCACTCACACAGGGCCACCCACAAAGCCGTGGCCTCTCACTCCCTCCCACCAGCCCAGCCCCGAGACTGGTGACAGGGCAGAGAAAATGGCGTCAGGCACGGCTGCAGGGGCTCTTGCTGCCTGGAGTGGTATTTATATTGATCTCAACCCAGGCACACCTGGGGAGGGCTGGCCGGCACGGTAAGGCTGCCCAGGTCAGCCAATCATCACCCCTCAGGGGCTCACAGTTGCAGAAAATGGAACTTGCTGAACCGGCCAGGTCCAAGGAACAGGTGTGGGCTCCTGAGAGTCAGGATAGACAAGGGGCTGCAGCTTTGGCTTGTTTTCTAATCATTTTATCTGGCCCATGAGTGGGAGACAACTTCAAGAAAACCCTCTCCTAATGAGAGGAACCCAGGAGTCAGGGAGAGGAGGGGTGGGTGGTGGTTGGAGACAGAGGCCTGGTGCCCCGGGTGCAGTGGAAGTCTCTGGAAGACCAGGTGGAGGGAGGCCTCACGGAGTGATGCCCAGGGTCACAGACCTGTCGCAGCTGCTGTTTGTTAGTTCAAGTCCTGCTCTGAGGTGCTCTGTGTCAGCTCTGAGCGACAGGTGAGCTGGGGGTGCTCTGCAATGAGGGCTATGTGCACGGTTCCTGTGTGCCCAGCCCTGCCACGGTACCTGCAAGGGTAGCTCTGTATCCTGGGAGGGGCCTGACCACGAGAGCCCCGTGGGCTGGGGTGGGGGTGGGGTACCTGCCCAGGTGAGCTCCATATTCTGGGATTGGTCTGACCACGAGAGCCCCATGGGCTGCTGGGGACCTGGTAAAGGATGTCAGGACAGTCAGTGAAGCCACCGAGGATATACCTCCAGTTGCTCCTAATTCCTACACCCTGCTGGTCATTCTACCAACCACCAGGACATGGTATTCTGTATTAGTCTTCAATGATGCCTTCTTTTGTATTCCATTAGTCCCAGAGTCACAAAAAATTTTGGCTTGTGAGTGGCAGGACTCAACATACAACTAAAACAATACTTCCGGGCCGTCTGGCCCCAAGGGTGCAAAAATTCCCACACCATCTTTGGGGAAAGCTTAGCTAAAGACCTAAAAGTTCTACCTCTGGAAAAGGAAACCCTCCTTCAATATGCAGACGACATTCTGATCACCAGCCCTACTAAGGAGGCCTCTGAACTACCAAGCCAATAAAGGATAGAAGTTGTCCAAGAAAAAGCTCAAATATCACAGACTGCGGTGACCTGCCTGGGCTTCATTCTCACAGAAGGTCAGAGAAGCCCATCCCAGGAAAGGGAAGAAACCATTTTCAGCCTTACCCCTTTCTAAAACTAGAAGACAGCTTAGGGGTTCCTGGGGAGGCCAGGGTTTGCTGCTTCTGGATCCCTAGCTACAGTCTACTAGCTGGGCCTCTATATGAAACACTGAAAGGAAAAGATGATGATCCTTTTGAATAGAATCCAGAAGTGGCCTTTCAAGAATGGAAAGAGCAGTCAATTCAGACCCTTGCCCTGGAACTCCCTAATTTAGCTAAACCCTTTGACCTTTACATTCCCGGTGAAAGGTGAATCGCCATTGGAGAATTAGTGCAAAAACTGGGACCACTTGAAATGGAACAATGCAAGAATGCCATCCAGGTAGGATAAACTACGGTCACTACGGGGCTTGGCCCACTGCCACATCTGGCCAAGATACTGGCGGTATCTAAAAACCTGGAAATCAGCAGCCCAAAAGGCCACCTCCCTCCTAAGGGAAAAGGACCCCACGTGGTGATCCTAACCACCAACCATGCCCTGAAGTTGCAGGGTTCGCTCCGTGGGCACACCGACCTCGAGTGAGGAGGCCCTCCAACTCCAACATCCAGAGAGATAACCGGGGGCAACAGGGCACCATGACGACTCGTGTGAACATCACTTGACCTGGAGTTTCTCTCATAAAACAACAAGAGTGTGTCCCAAAAGAGTAGACTACTGCTTGCAGGACTTACTGCACCCAGAGGGGAGCTAATAATCTTGGCGGGGGAACAGTATACCACACTGTCACCATAGAAAAGCCTACAGACACCGTGATGATGGTGGCCAATAAGACCGGCTGGACTCCTGTTTACTTCAAAAGGCTGTTGACTCAGTAGCCATCATGGTCCTTGATCACCACTGACCCTGGACTGTCTGGGAGTTGAGCGGGCAGGGCTCTGACACCTGGTGCTGTTTGTACGTTAATTCAGGGGCCTAATTGAAGAAAGCGCAGACTACTGGTCAGAGCATCTAGGCTGGCAGAGACGGTCAGCCTAAGGTGGCCGAACAAATGTGGGGCGGGGTGAAACCGGCCCCCACAGCGTCTCTGCACATCTCTTTCCTGGACCCTTAAAGGTCATTAGAATCTATAACACTTCCAATGCTGGTGCTCAGGTGGACGAGCAGGGAGGCAGGGGTCCTGGGGACAATCAACGTCACCGGGAGGCTGCTGGGGAGAAGCTCTGACCCTCGCCCCAGGGTATGAGGGCTCCCAACTCAGCACTCAGCAGTTACAGAAGAAGGGTCTGCACCCTCAGCACTCCAAGAATGAGGAACGGGACAAAAGGCAGAGGAGGGGTTTGTCCCCAGCAAAGCCCATTAAAAATCCCTGGGAGATAAAAATAGAATCTGGGCAATAAAGTCAAGTCTAACCTTTTTTATCCTTTGTGCTTTGTCTAATTTCACGTGCTCCTAGGGTCCCGCATGCAGAGGTTCCACACCCGGCACTTCAGACCAGATTTCCTAGTGCAGAATGGCTGGGTCGACACCTCAGCTCCTGGGGCCCAGTGCAGACTCCACGATATAGAGCCTGAGCTACAACCAACCCGGCCCTCGAGAGCTCCGCCGCCTCCCTCCCTCCCACTGACTCTGACAGGATTTCTACACAGCAGCCCAGCCCACAGCCCACGGGGTAGTGCATGCTCTCACCTCTCCATTCTCTGATCAAAATATAAAGTTTCCTTTGCTTGTGAACCAAACTCAGTCTCAATCTGTTGGCCCCAATGACACTGGGCAGGGGGACACTTGTTGGGGTCCACTCTGGAGGATCAGTAACAGAAATTGAGACTATTGTAACCTCAATGAACAGATGTGTGAGCCAAACTGTAGTTAACATAGAACAGTGTATAAGGCTCGGGTAAAATAAGATGTTTTTAACACTTCCATTTGATATTTCCATCACTTTTTATAAGCAAGTTCAGTGAAAAGGTTTGTCTTATTTGTCAGGTCAATATTAGAGAAACGAAGTGATTTCTTTCCAAGGATGTACATCTAATAATCTTGGTTAAACCTTCAATCTTGTTTTAAATGCTTTTCCATTGAAAATGATACCTCTCTTTTAGCTCCCCCATTTCTGAGAAGTATAAAATCTTATAATTTATTATTACCAAAGGGGAAAGGTGGGAGGAGGGATAAATTAACAGTTTGGAATGAACACATACACACTGCTATGTATAAAATAGATCATCAACAAGGAACTACTGTATAGCACAGGGAACTACACTCAACATTTTGCAATAACCTATAAGGGGAAATAATCTGAAAAAGAATAGATATTTTTATTGACATCATCTATCAATGACAGTTAAAGTGTAGCCTAAGGGAAGCTGGTGGTGAATGCTTCTGACCCTGAAGACTTCAATCATCTAAAGTTTGGACTCTGCCTACTTCCCAAGGCCCTTAATGAACATATGTGTAGCCGTAGCTTAAAAACTTCCCCAGTTTGGGTTTCGGGGAGACACTGATTTTGAAAAAGCCCTGGTGTTCTCCTTACATGAATGGGACTCTTCCTACTGCTAAAACATGTCTGTCACACCCAGAGGATGGTATACCGTCTGATCGGGAAGAGTTTGGAAAAGGCATCTCATCTCCTCATCTCCTGGTGCTCGGGTTCACCCCTCCAGCGTCTTTACTAACAGTCTCCCCACTTGGAGATGTCAGCACTGTCAACATCCTGTTGCGTACAGTTTGGAATTTGTCCAGAGGATGAAGCGGAAGGATGAGGAACAATGAGAGACAAGTCCTAGGTGTTCAGACAGGCACATGTCACTCTAATTTCCAATCAGGAAGACGAATTGACCAAAGGCTAGGGTTGCCCATGGAAACAGTATAGGGCTTGAGGAAATCCCGCTGCTTTGTGGCCAGTTCCCATAAACACGAGTTGAACAATGGAACTCAGGGGCAGTAAAATTCACAAAACTGCAGAGTTGAAAATATCCATCACTGAAAAATGTCTTGAGGAAAGTCAGAGAAAAGGACTTGTAAGCAAAGGAGAATGGCAGGAAAGGGATTTGAGGAGGTAGAAAGGACTCGCCATTAAGCACAAGAAAAGGAGCTGAACATTGCCAACATTGCAGTTGGCCAAAAAGGGTGTATGCGTTCTTTTCCGTATATATTCAAGAAAAGGGCATACACTTTTTTAGCCAACCAAACAGGTGGGCACTGGAAGTCAATACCACAAAAGATATCACTTCGCATCAGTCAGAAGAGCCATCCTCATAAAGCGTAAACAACAGAAATGCAGGACAGGGCAACGAGAAGAGGGAGCCCTGTGAGGCTTATAGTGGAAATGTATATTGCCAACGGCCATTCTGGAGAAGTGTATTGTGTTTACTAAAGCATCTAAAAAATGAGCTACAGAGCATAGGGCACTTGCACTCATGGGCGTATATCTTGGGAAAAAGAAAAATCGAGAGGACACAGGCACCCCAATGTTTACCCCCTCTCTGTTTAAAAGATCCTCGACTAGGATATAACTTCAATGTCTCTGGAGGGAAAAAATGGATAGAGATGTGGTACTTAGGTAGAGTGGAATATTATTCAGCCTGGAAATCAATGAAATATGGCCAGTTGTAACAACTCCGGAGGAGTTACGTATGATCATTCTAAGTGACAGAATTCAAAAAGAAAAAGACACATATCATAAGATATCACTTAAAGGTGGAATCCAAAATGGCTACACATGAAATAAATTACAAAACAAAAACATAGTCAAATATGTAGAAAACACGCATAAGGCTGCTAAACGGGAAAGGTGGGGAGGGGTGAGGCATCATCCAGGAGGTTGAAATTAGCAAAGATACCATTCCAAATACCAAACTGATAATCAACAAGGCCTACACGGTAGCTAAAAGAACTGCACTCAGCACACTCAAGTCACCGGAAAAGAATATATACGACTGGTAAGAATCTGAAAAAGAATTTATTGATGTCTCTCTGTACGTGAATCAAGTGGATGTACAGCAGCAAGAAACAGAGCTTTGAAAATCAGCTGTAACCAATATAGTAATAAATTGAAAAAAATAAACGACAGAGAGACAGAGAAAACCTCTTACAACTTTTCCTCAGGGACGGTGATGCAACATGGATTGAACACATCTAGACCCACAGCAGGATGAGACATAAGGCTGGAAACTGTTTGCGCTAAGAGAAATGTGAGGTTGGGTGAGGAAATGCACACCCTTTAAAGTAATACTACCTGGTACCCATTCAATGGGTCCCAAATCTGCAGGTTCAAGGGATCTTCCTATAGCTAAAACATGCATGGAAAACCCAGAGGACTGTACACCATGTGATCGGGAGATGTGTCTAAAATGCACCTCATTTATCCTCTCCTGGTGCTCCTGTTCACCATTCCAGCCACGCTACTTAGAATCTCCCCACTTGGAGAATCAGCACATTTAAACTTCTGTTTCACACATTTTGCAAATTGTGAGGAGGATGAACGGGAAGAGGGGGAACCAATGAGAGAAGAGTTGTAGGGGTTTGGACGGGCACATATCACTCTAATTTCCCATTAAGAATAAGAATTAAAGAAAGGCTCAGCCTGCCTCGCCGGAGCCAAAATAGGGCCTGAAGCAATCCTGCGGGTTTGAGGCCAGCTCACAAAAGAGCAACTTAAAAAATGGAGCTCAGGGTCACTGCAATTCACAAACCTGCAGAGTTATAAATGAAAACTAACGTCCAAAAATATGTTGAGGTAAGGCAAAGAAGAGGATCTGAATGCAAGACAGAATTGCAAGAAACAGATTTCAAGAGATAGATTGGACTCGTCTTTAACACACATGAAAAGCGGCAGAATTTCGACAATGATGCAGTTGGCCCAAAAGGGTGTATGCGTTTTTTCCTGATTATATCCAGGAAAAAACGCATACGCACTTTATGGGCAACAAAGCAAGCAAGCAATGCAAATGTGCACAACAAAGAAGTCTCACTTCCCACCGGTCAAAAGGGCCATCCTAAAAAATTGTAAAAACCAGAAATGCAGGACAGGCCATGGAGAACAGGGAGCCTTTATACGCTGATGGGCAGTGTGTGAACTGCCAAGAGCCACTCTGGAGAAGTATATGGTGGTTCCTAAATCATCTAAAAAACAGAGCTACAGAGCATAGGACACTTCCAATCATGGGAGTATATCTAGGGAAGTCTAAAAATCAACAAGACACAAGCACACCACAGTTTAGGGCTACTCTGTTTACAAGAACCTCAACTTCAGTACACCTTAAATATCCCAGGAAAGAGAACAATGGATAAAGAAGATGTGGTACTTATGTACAATGGAATATCTCTTCACCATGAAATCAATGTAATAAGGCTAGTAGAAGGATAAAGAGTGGATTTAGGTCCGATAATACTACTTGAAATAAGTCAAACAGAAAAAGAAACATATCATAAGATATCACTTATAGAGGGAGGGTAAATATGGCTGCACAAGAAATGAATTACAGAACAGAACAGTGTCTCACATTTAGAAAACACACTTATGTCAGCTTAAGGGGAAAGGAGAGGTGGGGTGATGCATAAAACCAGAGTTTGAAATTAGCACAGATACCGTTCAATAAACCAAATAGGTATTAGACAAGATCTACACCTTGCTCAATGAACTGGCCTCAACACACCCTATACACCGCAGAGAAATATATCTGAGGAATAAGAATCTTAAAACCCATGTATTGATATATCTCCATAAGGGAATCAAGTGTGTGCAGAGCGGCACAAACACAGCAGTGAAGAGGAGCTAAACCCCATTATAGAAATAAATTTTAAAAACAAAACGCTGAAACAATGAAAGACAGAAAAATTCTTACAAAATTCGCTCAGGGGCTGTGATGCAACCTGGATTGACCACATATAAACCCACAGCTGGATAAGACATAAGGCTGGACACTTGGGGCTGACAGGATTGGTGAGCTTTGGTGAGCAACTGCCGAAAGTTTAATGCAATACTTCATGCTACTCAGTCCAAGGGTCCCAACACTCCAGGTTGAAGGGAATCTTCCTACAGCTAAACCATGCTTGGGAAACCCAGCGACTGGTATACCATATGATCGGGAAAGGTTTCTAAAACGCACCTCATTTTTCCTCTCCTGGGGCTCCGGATCGACATTCCAGCCGCTTTACTAACAACATCCCCACATGGAGTCAATGCCTTTAAGTTCTGGTATCGCACAGTCTGCAGTTAGTGCAGAGGATGAATGGGAATAGGGGGAACCAGTGAGAAACTAGCTGTAGCGGTTTCAATGGGCACATGTCACTCTAATATCACATCAGTAAGAAGAATTAACCAAAGGGACAGCAAGGTGCCCCAGAAGAAAAATAGGGCTTCAAGGAATCCTGTGGTTACGGGGCAAGACCACAAAAATAAGAGCTAAAAAATGGAGCTAAGGGCCAATGCAATTCAAAAACCTGCAGAGTTATAAAGGCCAACTATTTTGAAAAAATATATTGAGGTAAGGCTATGAAGGGGCATTGAAAGCAAGGCAGAATTGCAGGAAACCGATTTCAGGAGGTAGACAGGAATTGCACTGAAAACATATGAAGAGAGTCAGAAACTCGACAATGATGCACTTGGCCAAAAAGGGCGTATGCGTTTTTTCCTGAATATATTCAGGAAAAAACGCATACGCCCTTTTTGGCCAACCAAGCAAGCTTGCAAAGGAAATTTGCACTACAATGAAGTCTCACTTCCACCTGGTCAAAAGGGCCATCTGAAAAAAGTGTAAAATCCATAAAGGCACGACAGGCCATGGAGAACTGGGAGCATTCTTATGCTGATGGGCGGGATGTAAATTGCCAACAGCCACTCTGGAGAAGAGTATGGTGTTTCCTGAAACATCTAAAAAACAAAGCAACAGAGCCTAGGGCACTTCCACTTATGGTCCTATAGCTTAGGGAAATTAAAATCAAAAAGACACAGCCACCCCAAAGTTTGGGACGGCTCTGTTTACAAGAACCTCGTTTACAGTACAAGTTCAATATCGCAGAAAGTGAAAAATGGATAAAGAACTTGTGGTACTTACGTACAATGCAATATCACTCAGCAATGAAATCTATGTCATCAGGCCCGTAGCAGCATAATGAGTGGATTCAGGTATGATGATTCTAACTGAAATAAGTCACACAGAAAAGAAACATCATAAGGTATCACTAATACACAGAATGTGAACTTGGCTACACATGAACAGAATTACAAAACAGAACAGTGTCTCAAGTTTAGAAAACCAACTTACGCTTGCTTAACGGGGAAGGTGAGGTGGGGTGCTGCATAAAACCAGAGATTGAAATGAGCACAGATAAAGTTCCTTAAGACAAATATGGAATAGACAAGAGCTACTCCTTGCTCAACGAAATGGACTCAACACCCCATATTAAACGCCTAAGAATGTACCTGACTAGTAAGTATCTTAAAACCTATGGATTGCTATGTCTCCAAAAGAGAATCAAGCGTGTGTACAGGGGCATCAACGCAGCAGTGATAGGATTGGAGAGGTTCGGTGAGCAAATGAAGACCCTTTGAAGTCATATTGCATGGTACCCATTCCACAGGTCTCAACTCTCCAGGTTTAAGGTATTCTTCCTTCAGTTAAAACATGCATGTGGAACCCAGAGTATGATCAACGATGTGAACGTGAGACGTGTTCAAATATGTCTCAGTTTTCCTCCCCTGGTACTCGGGTGCAACATTCCAGATGCTTTACTAACACTCTCCCTACTTGGAGAGTCGGTGCCTTTAACCTCCTGTTTGCCCCAGTTTGCAATTTCTGCGGAAGATGAACAGGAATAGCGAGAACCAATGAGAGACTACCTGGAGGTGTCTGAAAGGGCAAATTTAACTCTCATTTCCCACCAGGAAGAGGAATTAACCAAACGCTCAGCGTGCCATGCCGGAACCACATTAGGGCCTGCAGCCATCCTGCGGTGTTGCGGCCAGGTCACAAGAAAGCGAGTTGAAGAAAGGAGCTCAGGGGCACTGTAATTCACAAACCTGCAGAGTTATAAATGACAGCTATTGTCCAAAAATAGACTGAAGTAAGGCTGCCAAGAGGACTTGAAACGGGGCAGAATTGCAGGAAACCGATTTCAGGAGGTAGACAGGAATTGCATTTCAAGCATAGGAAAAGAGGCAGAACGTCCACAATGATGCACTTGGCCAAAAAGGGCGTATGCGTTTTTTCCTGAATATATTCAGGAAAAAACGCATACGCCCTCTTTGGCCAACCAAGCAAGCTTGCAAAGGAAATCTGCACTACAATGAAGTCTCACTTCCCCCCGGTCAAAAGGGCCATCTGAAAAAAGTGTAAAATCCAGAAAGGCAACAGGCCATTGAGAACTGGGAGCCTTGTTATGCTGATGGGCGGGATTTAAATTGCCAACAGACACTTGATAGAAGTGTATGGTGTTTCCTGAAACATGTAAAAAACAAAGCAACAGAGCCTAGGGCACTTCCACTTATGGTCCTATAGCTTAGGGAAATTAAAATCAAAAAGACACAGCCACCCCAATGTATGGAACGGCTCTGTTTACAAGAACCTCGTTTACAGTACAAGTTCAACATCGCAGAAAGTGAAAAATGGATAAAGAAGTTGTGGTATTTACTTACAAAGAAATATCACTCAGCAATGAAATCTATGTCATCAGGCCCTTAGCAGCACAATGAGTGGATTCAGGTATGATGATTCTAACTGAAATAAGTCACACAGAAAAAGAAACATCATAAGATATCAGTAATACACGGAATGTAAACTTGGCTACACAGGAACTGAATTACAGAACAGAACAGGGTCTCAAATTTGGAAAACCAACTTATGCTTGCTTAAGGGTAAAGGTGAGTTGGGGTGCTGCATAAAACCAGAGATTGAAATGAGCACAGATAAAGTTCCTTAAGCCAAATATGGAATAGACAAGAGCTACTCCTTGCTCAACGAAATGGACTCAACACCGCATATTAAACGCCTAAGAATGTACCTGACTAGTAAGTATCTTAAAACCTATGGATTGCTATGTCTCCGAAAGAGAATCAAGCATGTGTACAGGGGCATAAACGCAGCAGTGATAGGATTGGAGAGGTTCGGTGAGCAAATGAAGACCCTTTGAAGTCATATTGCATGGTACCCATTCCACGGATCTCAACTCTCAAGGTTTAAGGTATTCTTCCTTCAGCTAAAACATGCATGTTGAACCCAGAGTATGATCAACCATGTGAACGGGAGACGTGTTCAAATATGTCTCAGTTTTCCTCCGCTGGTACTCGGGTGCAACATTCCAGACGCTTTACTAACACTCTCCCGACTTGGAGAGTCAGTCCCTTTAACTTCCTGTTTGGCCCAGTTTGCAATTTCTGCGGAAGATGAACAGGAATAGCGAGAACCAATGAGAGGCTAGCTAGAGGTCTCTGGACGGGCAAATTTAACTCTCATTTCCCACCAGGAAGAGGAATTAACCAAAGGCTCAGCGTGCCGTGCCAGAACCAGATTAGGGCCTGAAGCCATCCTGCGGTGTTGTGGCCAGCTCAAAAGAAAGCGAGTTGAAGAAAGGAGCTCAGGGGCACTGTAATTCACAAACCTGCAGAGTTATAAATGACAGCTATCGTCCAAAAATATACTGAAGTAAGGCTGCCAAGAGGACTTGAAAGCGGGGCAGAATTGCACGAAACCGATTTCAGGAGGTAGACTGGAATTGCATTGAAAGCATAGGAAAAGAGGCAGAACGTCCACAATGATGCACTTGGCCAAAAAGGGCGTATGCGTTTTTTCCTGAATATATTCAGGAAAAAACGCATACGCCCTTTTTGGCCAACCAAGCAAGCTTGCAAAGGAAATCTGCACTACAATCAAGTCTCACTTCCCCCCGGTCAAAAGGGCCATCTGAAAAAAGTGTAAAATCCAGAAAGGCAGGACAGGCCATGGAGAACTGGGAGCCTTGTTATGCTGATGGGCGGGATGTAAATTGCCAACAGAAACTCGGGAGAAGTGTATGGTGTTTCCTGAAACATCGAAAAAACAAAGCAACAGAGCCTAGGGCACTTCCACTTATGGTCCTATAGCTTAGGGAAATTAAAATCAAAAAGACACAGCCACCCCAAAGTTTGGAACGGCTCTGTTTACAAGAACCTCGTTTACAGTACAAGTTCAACATCACAGAAAGTGAAAAATGGATAAAGAAGTTGTGGTATTTACTTACAAAGCAATATCACTCAGCAATGAAATCTGTGTCATCAGGCCCTTAGCAGCACAATGAGTGGATTCAGGTATGATGATTCTAACTGAAATAAGTCACACAGAAAAAGAAACATCATAAGATATCAGTAATACACGGAATGTAAACTTGGCTACACAGGAACTGAATTACAGAACAGAACAGGGTCTCAAATTTAGAAAACCAACTTATGCTTGCTTAAGGGGAAAGGTGTGTTGGGGTGCTGCATAAAACCAGAGATTGAAATGAGCACAGATAAAGTTCCTTAAGCCAAATATGGAATAGACAAGAGCTACTCCTTGCTCAACGAAATGGACTCAACACCGCATATTAAACGCCTAAGAATGTACCTGACTAGTAAGTATCTTAAAACCTATGGATTGCTATGTCTCCGAAAGAGAATCAAGCATGTGTACAGGGGCATAAACGCAGCAGTGATAGGATTGGAGAGGTTCGTGAGCAAATGAAGACCATTTGAAGTCATATTGCATGGTACCCATTCCACAGGTTTCAACTACCCAGGTTTAAGGTATTCTTCCTTCAGCTAAAACATGCATGTGGAACCTAGAGTATGATCAACCATGTGATCGGGAGACGTGTTCAAATATGTCTCAGTTTTCGTACCCTGGTACTCGGGTGCAACATTCCAGACGCTTTACTAACACTCTCCCCACTTGGAGAGTCAGTCCCTTTAACCTCCTCTTTGGCCCAGTTTGCAATTTCTGCGGAAGATGAACAGGAATAGCGAGAACCAATGAGAGACTAGCTGGAGGTGTCTGGACGGGCAAATTTAACTATCATTTCCCACCAGGAAGAGGAAATAACCAAAGGCTCAGCATGCCGTGCCGGAACCAGATTAGGGCCTGAAGCCATCCTGCGGTGTTGCGGCCAGGTCACAAGAAAGCGAGTTGAAGAAACGAGCTCAGGGGCACTGTAATTCACAAACCTGCAGAGTTATAAATGACAGCTATCGTCCAAAAATATACTGAAGTAAGGCTGCCAAGAGGACTTGAAAGCGGGGAAGAATTGCAGGAAACCGATTTCAGGAGGTAGACTGGAATTGCATTGAAAGCATAGGAAAAGAGGCAGAACGTCCACAATGATGCACTTGGCCAAAAACGGCGTATGCGTTTTTTCCTGAATATATTCAGGAAAAAACGCATACGCCCTTTTTGGCCCGCAAAGCAAACTTGCAAAGGAAATCTGCACTACAATGAAGTCTCACTTCCCCCCAGTCAAAAGGGCCATCTGAAAAAAGTGTAAAATCCAGAAAGGCAGGACAGGCCATGGAGAACTGGGAGCCTTGTTATGCTGATGGGCGGGATGTAAATTGCCAACAGACACTCCGGAGAAGTGTATGGTGTTTCCTGAAACATCTAAAAAACAAAGCAACAGAGCCTAGGGCACTTCCACTTATGGTCCTATAGCTTAGGGAAATTAAAATCAAAAAGACACAGCCACCCCAAAGTTTGGGACGCCTCCGTTTACAAGAACCTCGTTTGCCGTACAAGTTCAATATCACAGAAAGTGAAAAATGGATAAAGAACTTGTGGTACTTACGTACAATGCAGTATCACTCAGCAATGAAATCTATGTCATCAGGCCCGTAGCAGCATAATGAGTGGATTCAGGTACGATGATTCTAACTGAAATAAGTCACACAGAAAAAGAAACATCATAAGATATCACTAATACATGGAATGTAAACTTGACTACACAGGAACTGCATTCCAAAACAGAACAGGGTCTCAAATTTAGAAAACCAACTTATGCTTGCTTAAGGGGAAAGGTGAGTTGGGGTGCTGCATAAAACCAGAGATTGAAATGAGCACAGATAAAGTTCCTTAAGCCAAATATGGAATAGAAAAGAGCTACTCCTTGCTCAACGAAATGCACTCAAAACCCCATATTAAACGCCTAAGAATGTACCTGAATAGTAAGTATCTTAAAACCTATGGATTGCTATGTCTCCGAAAGAGAATCAAGCATGTGTACAGGGGCATAAACGCAGCAGTGATAGGATTGGAGAGGTTCGGTGAGCAAATGAAGACCCTTTGAAGTCATATTGCATGGTACCCATTCCACGGGTTTCAACTACCCAGGTTTTAGGTATTCTTCCTTCAGCTAAAACATGCATGTGGAACCCAGAGTATGATCAACCATATGATCGGGAGACGTGTTCAAATATGTCTCAGTTTTCCTCCCCTGGTACTCGGGTGCAACATTCCAGACGCTTTACTCACACTATCCCCACTTGGAGAGTCAGCGCCTTTAACCTCCTGTTTGGCACAGTTTGCAATTTCTGCGGAAGATGAACAGGAATAGGGAGAACCAATGAGAGACTAGCTGGAGGTGTCTGGACGGGCAAATTTAACTCTCATTTCCCACCAGGAAGAGGAAATAACCAAAGGCTCAGCGTGCCGTGCCGTAAACAGATTAGGGCCTGAAGCCATCCTGCGGTGTTGCGGCCAAAACAAAAGAAAGCAAGTTGAAGAAAGGAGCTCAGGGGCACTGTAATTCACAAACATGCAGAGTTATAAATGACAGCTATCGTCCAAAAATATAATGAAGTAAGGCTGCCAAGAGGACTTGAAAGCAGGGCAGAATTGCAGGAAACCGATTTCAGGAGGTAGACTGAAATTGCATTGAAAGCGTAGGAAAAGAGGCAGAACGTCCACAATGATGCACTTGGCCAAAAAGGGCGTATGTGTTTTTTCCTGAATATATTCAGGAAAAAACGCATACGCCCTTTTTGGCCAACCAAGCAAGCTTGCAAAGGAAATCTGCACTACAATGAAGTCTCACTTCCCCCCAGTCACAAGGGCCATCTGAAAAAAGTGTAAAATCCAGAAAGGCAGGACAGGCCATGGAGAACTGGGAGCCTTGTTATGCTGAAGGGCAGGATGTAAATTGCCAACAGACACTTGGGAGAAGTGTATGGTGTTTCCTGAAACATCTAAAAAACAAAGCAACAGAGCCTAGGGCACTGACAATTATGGTCCTATAGCTTAGGGAAATTAAAATCAAAAAGACACAGCCACCCCAAAGTTTGGAACGCCTCTGTTTACAAGAACCTCGTTTACAGTACAAGTTCAACATCGCAGAAAGTGAAAAATGGATAAAGAAGTTGTGGTATTCACTTACAAAGCAATATCACTCAGCAATGAAATCTATGTCATCAGGCCCTTAGCAGCACAATGAGTGGATTCAGGTATGATGATTCTAACTGAAATAAGTCACACAGAAAAAGAAACATCATAAGATATCAGTAATACATGGAATGGAAACTTGGCTACACAGGAACTGAATTACAGAACAGAACAGGGTCTCAAATTTAGAAAACCAACTTATGCTTGCTTAAGGGTAAAGGTGAGTTGGGGTGCTGCATAAAACCAGAGATTGAAATGAGCACAGATAAAGTTCCTTAAGCCAAATATGGAATAGACAAGAGCTACTCCTTGCTCAATGAAATGGACTCAACACCGCATATTAAACGCCTAAGAATGTACCTGACTAGTAAGTATCTTAAAACCTATGGATTGCTATGTCTCCGAAAGAGAATCAAGCATGTGTACAGGGGCATAAACGCAGCAGTGATAGTTAGGAGAGGTTCGGTGAGCAAATGAAGACCCTTTGAAGTCATATTGCATGGTACCCATTACACGGGTCTTAACTCTCCAGGTTTAAGGTATTCTTCCTTCAGCTAAAACATGCATGTGGAACCCAAGTATGATCAACCATGTGAACGGGAGATGTGTTCAAATATGTCTCAGTTTTCCTCCCCTGGTACTCGGGTGCAACATTCCAGACGCTTTACTAACACTCTCCCGACTTGGAGAGTCAGTCCCTTTAACCTCCTGTTTGGCCCAGTTTGCAATTTCTGCGGAAGATGAACAGGAATAGTGAGAACCAAAGAGAGACTAGCTGGAGGTGTCTGAACGGGCAAATTTAACTCTCATTTCCCACCAGGAAGAGGAATTAACCAAAGGCTCAGCGTGCCATGCCAGAACAAGATTAGGGCCTGAAGCCATCCTGCGGTGTTGCGGCCAGCACAAAAGAAAGCAAGTTGAAGAAAGGAGCTCAGGGGCACTGTAATTCACAAACCTGCAGAGTTATAATGACAGCTATCGTCCAAAAATATACTGAAGTAAGGCTGCCAAGAGGACTTGAAAACGAGGCAGAATTGCAGGAAACCGATTTCAGGAGGTAGACTGGAATTGCATTGAAAACATAGGAAAAGAGGCAGAACGTCCACAATGATGCACTTGGCCAAAAAGGGCGTATGCGTTTTTTCCTGAATATATTCAGGAAAAAACGCATACGCCCTTTTTGGCCAACCAAGCAAACTTGCAAAGGAAATCTGCACTACAATGAAGTCTCACTTCCCCCCGGTCAAAAGGGTCATTTGAAAAAAAGTGTAAAATCCAGAAAGGCAGGACAGGCCATGGAGAACTGGGAGCCTTGTTATGCTGATGGGCGGGATGTAAATTGCCAACAGACACTCGGGAGAAGTGTATGGTGTTTCCTGAAACATCTAAAAAACAAAGCAACAGAGCCTAGGGCACTGCCACTTATGGTCCTATAGCTTAGGGAAATTAAAATCAAAAAGACACAGCCACCCCAAAGTTTGGGACGCCTCTGTTTACAAGAACCTCGTTTACCGTACAAGTTCAATATCACAGAAAGTGAAAAATGGATAAAGAACTTGTGGTACTTATGTACAATGCAGTATCACTCAGCAATGAAATCTATGTCATCAGGCCCGTAGCAGCATAATGAGTAGATTCAGGTACGATGATTCTAACTGAAATAAGTCACACAGAAAAAGAAACATCATAAGATATCAGTAATACACGGAATGGAAACTTGGCTACACAGGAACTGAATTACAGAACAGAACAGGGTCTCAAATTTAGAAAACCAACTTATGCTTGCTTATGGGTAAAGGTGAGTTGGGGAGCTGCATAAAACCAGAGATTGAAATGAGCACAGATAAAGTTCCTTAAGCCAAATATGGAACAGACAAGAGCTACTCCTTGCTCAATTAAATGGACTCAACACCGCATATTAAACGCCTAAGAATGTACCTGACTAGTAAGTATCTTAAAACATCTGGATTGCTATGTCTCCGAAAGAGAATCAAGCATGTGTACAGGGGCATAAACGCAGCAGTGATAGGATTGGAGAGGTTCGGTGAGCAAATGAAGACCCTTTGAAGTCATATTGCATGGTACCCATTAAACGGGTTTCAACTACCCAGGTTTAAGGTATTCTTCCTTCAGCTAAAACATGCATGTGGAACCCAGAGTATGATCAACCATGTGAACGGGAGACGTGTTCAAATATGTCTCAGTTTTCCCCCCCTGGTACTCGGGTGCAACATTCCAGACGCTTTACTAACACTCTCCCGACCTGGAGAGTCAGTCCCTTTAACCTCCTGTTTGGCCCAGTTTGCAATTTCTGCGGAAGATGAACAGGAATAGCGAGAACCAATGAGAGGCTAGCTGGAGGTGTCTGGACGGGCAAATTTAACTCTCATTTCCCACCAGGAAGAGGAATTAACCAAAGGCTCAGCATGCCGGGCTGGAACCAGATTAGGGCCTGAAGCCATCCTGCGGTGTTGCGGCCAGGTCACAAGAAAGCGAGTTGAAGAAAGGAGCTCAGGGGCACTGTAATTCACAAACCTGCAGAGTTATAAATGCCAGCTATCGTCCAAAAATAGACTGAAGTAAGGCTGCCAAGAGGACTTGAAAGTGGGGCAGAATTGCAGGAAACCGATTTCAGGATGTAGACTGGAATTGCATTGAAAGCATAGGAAAAGAGGCAGAACGTCCACAATGATGCACTTGGCCAAAAAGGGCGTATGCGTTTTTTCCTGAATATATTCAGGAAAAAACGCATACGCCCTTTTTGGCCAACCAAGCAAGCTTGCAAAGGAAATCTGCACTACAATGAAGTCTCACTTCCCCCCGGTCAAAAGGGCCATCTGAAAAAAGTGTAAAATCCAGAAAGGCAGGACAGGCGATGGAGAACTGGGAGCCTTGTTATGCTGATGGGCGGGATGTAAATTGCCAACAACCACTCGGGAGAAGTGTATGGTGTTTCCTGAAACATCTAAAAAACAAAGCAACAGAACCTAGGGCACTTCCACTTATGGTCCTATAGCTTAGGGAAATTAAAATCAAAAAGACACAGCCACCCCAAAGTTTGGAACGGCTCTGTTTACAAGAACCTCGTTTACAGTACAAGTTCAACATCGCAGAAAGTGAAAAATGGATAAAGAAGTTGTGGTATTTACTTACAAAGCAATATCACTCAACAATGAAATCTGTGTCATCAGGCCCTTAGCAGCACAATGAGTGGATTCAGGTATGATGATTCTAACTGAAATAAGTCACACAGAAAAAGAAACATCATAAGATATCACTAATACATGGAATGTAAACTTGGCTACACAGGAACTGAATTACAGAACAGAACAGGGTCTCAAATTTAGAAAACCAACTTATTCTTGCTTAAGGGTAGAGGTGAGTTGGGGTGTTGCATAAAACCAGAGATTGAAATGAGCACAGATAAAGTTCCTTAAGCCAAATATGGAATAGACAAGAGCTACTCCTTGCTCGACGAAATGGACTCAACACCCCATATTAAACGCCTAAGAATGTACCTGACTAGTAAGTATCTTAAAACCTATGGATTGCTATGTCTCCAAAAGAGAATCAAGCATGTGTACAGGGGCATAAACGCAGCAGTGATAGGATTGGAGAGGTTCGGTGAGCAAATGAAGACCCTTTGAAGTCATATTGCATGGTACCCATTCCACGGGTTTCAACTACCCAGGTTTAAGGTATTCTTCCTTCAGCTAAAACATGCATGTGGAACCTAGAGTATGATCAACCATGTGATCGGGAGACGTGTTCAAATATGTCTCAGTTTTCGTACCCTGCTACTCGGGTGCAACATTCCAGACGCTTTACTAACACTCTCCCGACTTGGAGAGTCAGCCCCTTTAAACTCCTGTTTGGCCCAGTTTGCAATTTCTGCGGAAGATGAACAGGAATAGCGAGAACCAATGAGAGGCTAGCTGGAGGTGTCTGGACGGGCAAATTTAACTCTCATTTCCCACCAGGAAGAGGAATTAACCAAAGGCTCAGCGTGCCGTGCCGGAACCAGATTAGGGCCTGAAGCCATCCTGCGGTGTTGCGGCCAGCACAAAAGAAAGCGAGTTGAAGAAAGGAGCTCAGGGGCACTGTAATTCACAAACCTGCAGAGTTATAAATGACAGCTATCGTCCAAAAATATACTGAAGTAAGGCTGCCAAGAGGACTTGAAAGCGGGGCAGAATTGCAGGAAACCGATTTCAGGAGGTAGACTGGAATTGCATTGAAAGCATAGGGAAAGAGGCAGAACATCCACAATGATGCACTTGGCCAAAAAGGGCGTATGCGTTTTTTCCTGAATATATTCAGGAAAAAACGCATACGCCCTTTTTGGCCAACCAAGCAAGCTTGCAAAGGAAATCTGCACTACAATGAAGTCTCACTTCCCCCCGGTCAAAAGGGCCATCTGAAAAAAGTGTAAAATCCAGAAAGGCAGGACAGGCCATGGAGAACTGGGAGCCTTGTTATGCTGATGGGCGGGTTGTAAATTGCCAACAACCACTCGGGAGAAGTGTATGGTGTTTCCTGAAACATCTAAAAAACAAAGCAACAGAACCTAGGGCACTTCCACTTATGGTCCTATAGCTTAGGGAAATTAAAATCAAAAAGACACAGCCACCCCAAAGTTTGGAACGGCTCTGTTTACAAGAACCTCGTTTACAGTACAAGTTCAACATCGCAGAAAGTGAAAAATGGATAAAGAAGTTGTGGTATTTACTTACAAAGCAATATCACTCAGCAATGAAATCTGTGTCATCAGGCCCTTAGCAGAACAATGAGTGGATTCAGGTATGATGATTCTAACTGAAATACGTCACACAGAAAAAGAAACATCATAAGATATCAGTAATACACGGAATGTAAACTTGGCTACACAGGAACTGAATTACAGAACAGAACAGGGTCTCAAATTTAGAAAACCAACTTATTCTTGCTTAAGGGTAAAGGTGAGTTGGTGTGCTGCATAAAACCAGAGATTGAAATGAGCACAGATAAAGTTCCTTAAGCCAAATATGGAATAGACAAGAGCTACTCCTTGCTCAACGAAATGGACTCAACACCGCATATTAAACGCCTAAGAATGTACCTGACTAGTAAGTATCTTAAAACCTATGGATTGCTATGTCTCCGAAAGAGAGTCAATCATGTGTACAGGGGCATAAAAGCAGCAGTGAGAGGATTGGAGAGGTTCGGTGAGCAAATGAAGACCCTTTGAAGTCATATTGCATGGTACCCATTACACGCGTCTCAACTCTCCAGGTTTAAGGTATTCTTCCTTCAGCTAAAACATGCATGTGGAACCCAGAGTATGATCAACCATGTGAACGGGAGACGTATTCAAATATGTCTCAGTTTTCCTCCCCTGGTACTCGGGTGCAACATTCCAGACGCTTTACTAACACTCTCCCGAGTTGGAGAGTCAGTCCCTTTAACCTCCTGTTTGGCCCAGTTTGCAATTTCTGTGGAAGATGAACAGGAATAGCGAGAACCAATGAGAGGCTAGATGGAGGTGTCTGGACGGGCAAATTTAACTCTCATTTCCAACCAGGAAGAGGAATTAACCAAAGGCTCAGCATGCCGGGCCGGAACCAGATTAGGGCCTGAAGCCATCCTGCGGTGTTGCGGCCAGGTCACAAGAAAGCGAGATGAAGAAAGGAGCTCAGGGGCACTGTAATTCACAAACCTGCAGAGTTATAAATGACAGCTATCGTCCAAAAATAGACTGAAGTAAGGCTGCCAAGAGGACTTGAAAGCGGGGCAGAATTGCAGGAAACCGATTTCAGGAGGTAGACAGGAATTGCATTGAAAGCATAGGAAAAGAGGCAGAACGTCCACAATGATGCACTTGGCCAAAAAGGGCGTATGCGTTTTTTCCTGAATATATTCAGGAAAAAACGCATACGCCCTTTTTGGCCAACCAAGCAAGCTTGCAAAGGAAATCTGCACTACAATGAAGTCTCACTTCCCCCCGGTCAAAAGGGCCATCTGAAAAAAGTGTAAAATCCAGAAAGGCAGGACAGGCCATGGAGAACTGGGAGCCTTGTTATGCTGATGGGCGGGATGTAAATTGCCAACAACCACTCGGGAGAAGTATATGGTGTTTCCTGAAACATCTAAAAAACAAAGCAACAGAACCTAGGGCACTTCCACTTATGGTCCTATAGCTTAGGGAAATTAAAATCAAAAAGACACAGCCACCCCAAAGTTTGGGACGCCTCTGTTTACAAGAACCTCGTTTACCGTACAAGTTCAATATCACAGAAAGTGAAAAATGGATAAAGAACTTGTGGTACTTACGTACAATGCAGTATCACTCAGCAATGAAATCTATGTCATCAGGCCCGTAGCAGCATAATGAGTGGATTCAGGTACGATGATTCTAACTGAAATAAGTCACACAGAAAAAGAAACATCATAAGATATCTCTAATACACGGAAATGTAAACTTGGCTACACAGGAACTGCATTCCAAAACAGAACAGGGTCTCAAATTTAGAAAACCAACTTATGCTTGCTTAAGGGGAAAGGTGAGTTGGGGTGCTGCATAAAACCAGAGATTGAAATGAGCACAGATAAAGTTCCTTAAGCCAAATATGGAATAGACAAGAGCTACTCCTTTGTCAACGAAATGGACTCAACACCCCATATTAAACGCCTAAGAATGTACCTGACTAGTAAGTATCTTAAAACCTATGGATTGCTATGTCTCCAAAAGAGAATCAAGCATGTGTACAGGGGCATAAACGCAGCAGTGATAGGATTGGAGAGGTTCGGTGAGCAAACGAAGACCCTTTGAAGTCATATTGCATGGTACCCATTACACGGGTCTCAACTCTCCAGGTTTAAGGTATTCTTCCTTCAGCTAAAACATGCATGTGGAACCCAGAGTATGATCAACCATGTGAACGGGAGACGTGTTCAAATATGTCTCAGTTTTCCTCCCCTGGTACTCGGGTGCAACATTCCAGACGCTTTACTAACACTCTCCCGACTTGGAGAGTCAGTCCCTTTAACCTCCTGTTTGGCCCAGTTTGCAATTTCTGCGGAAGATGAACAGGAATAGCGAGAACCAATGGGAGGCTAGCTGGAGGTGTCTGGATGGGCAAATTTAACTCTCATTTCCCACCAGGAAGAGGAAATAACCAAAGGCTCAGCGTGCCGTACTGGAACCAGATTAGGGCCTGAAGCCATCCTGCGGTGTTGCGGCCAGGTCACAAGAAAGCGAGTTGAAGAAAGGAGCTCAGGGGCACTGTAATTCACAAACCTGCAGAGTTATAAATGACAGCTATCGTCCAAAAATAGACTGAAGTGAGGCTGCCAAGAGGATTTGAAAGCGGGGCAGAATTGCAGGAACCCGATTTCAGGAGGTAGACTGGAATTGCATTGCAAGCATAGGAAAAGAGGCAGAACGTCCACAATGATGCACTTGGCCAAAAAGGGCGTATGCGTTTTTTCCTGAATATATTCAGGAAAAAACGCATACGCCCTTTTTGGCCAACCAAGCAAGCTTGCAAAGGAAATCTGCACTACAATGAAGTCTCACTTCCCCCCGGTCAAGAGGGCCATCTGAAAAAAGTGTAAAATCCAGAAAGGCAACAGGCCATTGAGAACTGGGAGCCTTGTTATGCTGATGGACGGGATGTAAATTGCCAACAACCACTTGGGAGAAGTGTATGGTGTTTCCTGAAACATCTAAAAAACAAAGCAACAGAGCCTAGGGCACTTCCACTTATGGTCCTATAGCTTAGGGAAATTAAAATCAAAAAGACACAGCCACCCCAAAGTTTGGAACGGCTCTGTTGACAAGAACCTCGTTTACAGTACAAGTTCAACATCGCAGAAAGTGAAAAATGGATAAAGAAGTTGTGGTATTTACTTACAAAGCAATATCACTCAGCAATGAAATCTGTGTCATCAGGCCCTTAGCAGCACAATGAGTGGATTCAGGTATGATGATTCTAACTGAAATAAGTCACACAGAAAAAGAAACATCATAAGATATCAGTAATACACGGAATGGAAACTTGGCTACACAGGAACTGAATTACAGAACAGAACAGGGTCTCAAATTTAGAAAACCAACTTATTCTTGCTTAAGGGTAAAGGTGAGTTGGTGTGCTGCATAAAACCAGAGATTGAAATGAGCACAGATAAAGTTCCTTAAGCCAAATATGGAATAGACAAGAGCTACTCCTTGCTCAACGAAATGGACTCAACACCCCATATTAAACGCCTAAGAATGTACCTGACTAGTAAATATCTTAAAACCTATGGATTGCTATGTCTCCGAAAGAGAATCAAGCATGTGTACAGGGGCATAAACGCAGCAGTGATAGGATTGGAGAGGTTCGGTGAGCAAATGAAGACCCTTTGAAGTCATATTGCATGGTACCCATTACACGGGTTTCAACTACCCAGTTTTAAGGTATTCTTCCTTCAGCTAAAACATGCATGTGGAAGCTAGAGTATGATCAACCATGTGATCGGGAGACGTGTTCAAATATGTCTCAGTTTTCATACCCTGGTACTCGGGTGCAACATTCCAGACGCTTTACTAACACTCTCCCGACTTGGAGAGTCAGTCCCTTTAACCTCCTGTTTGGCCCAGTTTGCAATTTCTGCGGAAGATGAACAGGAATAGCGAGAACCAATGAGAGGCTAGCTGGAGGTGTCTGGACGGGCAAATTTAACTCTCATTTCCCACCAGGAAGAGGAATTAACCAAAGGCTCAGCGTTCCGTGCCGCAACCAGATTAGGGCCTGAAGCCATCCTGCGGTGTTGCGGCCAGCACAAAAGAAAGCAAGTTGAAGAAAGGAGCTCAGGGGCACTGTAATTCACAAACCTGCAGAGTTATAAATGACAGCTATCGTCCAAGAATAGACTGAAGTAAGGCTGCCAAGAGGACTTGAAAGCGGGGCAGAATTGCAGGAAACCGATTTCAGGAGGTAGACTGGAATTGCATTGAAAGCATAGGAAAAGAGGCAGAACGTCCACAATGATGCACTTGGCCAAAAAGGGCGTATGCGTTTTTTCCTGAATATATTCAGGAAAAAACGCATACGCCCTTTTTGGCCAACCAAGCAAGCTTGCAAAGGAAATCTGCACTACAATGAAGCCTCACTTCCCCCCGGTCAAAAGGGCCTTCTGAAAAAAGTGTAAAATCCAGAAAGGCAGGACAGGCCATGGAGAACTGGGAGCCTTGTTATGCTGATGGGCGGGATGTAAATTGCCAACAGACACTCCGGAGAAGTGTATGGTGTTTCCTGAAACATCTAAAAAACAAAGCAACAGAACCTAGGGCACTTCCACTTATGGTCCTATAGCTTAGGGAAATTAAAATCAAAAAGACACAGCCACCCCAAAGTTTGGGACGCCTCCGTTTACAAGAACCTCGTTTGCCGTACAAGTTCAATATCACAGAAAGTGAAAAATGGATAAAGAACTTGTGGTACTTACGTACAATGCAGTATCACTCAGCAATGAAATCTATGTCATCAGGCCCGTAGCAGCATAATGAGTGGATTCAGGTACGATGATTCTAACTGAAATAAGTCACACAGAAAAAGAAACATCATAAGATATCACTAATACATGGAATGTAAACTTGGCTACACAGGAACTGCATTCCAAAACAGAACAGGGTCTCAAATTTAGAAAACCAACTTATGCTTGCTTAAGGGGAAAGGTGAGTTGGGGTGCTGCATAAAACCAGAGATTGAAATGAGCACAGATAAAGTTCCTTAAGCCAAATATGGAATAGACAAGAGCTACTCCTTGCTCAACGAAATGCACTCAAAACCCCATATTAAACGCCTAAGAATGTACCTGACTAGTAAGTATCTTAAAACCTATGGATTGCTATGTCTCCGAAAGAGAATCAAGCATGTGTACAGGGGCATAAACGCAGCAGTGATAGGATTGGAGAGGTTCGGTGAGCAAATGAAGACCCTTTGAAGTCATATTGCATGGTACCCATTCCACGGGTTTCAACTACCCAGGTTTTAGGTATTCTTCCTTCAGCTAAAACATGCATGTGGAACCCAGAGTATGATCAACCATGTGATCGGGAGACGTGTTCAAATATGTCTCAGTTTTCCTCCCCTGGTACTCGGGTGCAACATTCCAGACGCTTTACTCACACTCTCCCCACGTGGAGAGTCAGCGCCTTTAACCTCCTGTTTGGCACAGTTTGCAATTTCTGCGGAAGATGAACAGGAATAGGGAGAACCAATGAGAGACTAGCTGGAGGTGTCTGGACGGGCAAATTTAACTCTCATTTCCCACCAGGAAGAGGAAATAACCAAAGGCTAAGCGTGCCGTGCCGTAAACAGATTAGGGCCTGAAGCCATCCTGCGGTGTTGCGGCCAAAACAAAAGAAAGCGAGTTGAAGAAAGGAGCTCAGGGGCACTGTAATTCACAAACATGCAGAGTTATAAATGACAGCTATCGTCCAAAAATATAATGAAGTAAGGCTGCCAAGAGATCTTGAAAGCGGGGCAGAATTGCAGGAAACCGATTTCAGGAGGTAGACTGAAATTGCATTGAAAGCGTAGGAAAAGAGGCAGAACGTCCACAATGATGCACTTGGCCAAAAAGGGCGTATGCGTTTTTTCCTGAATATATTCAGGAAAAAACGCATACGCCCTTTTTGGCCAACCAAGCAAGCTTGCAAAGGAAATCTGCACTACAATGAAGTCTCACTTCCCCCCGGTCAAAAGGGCCATCTGAAAAAAGTGTAAAATCCACAAAGGCAGGACAGGCCATGGAGAACTGGGAGCCTTGTTATGCTGATGGGCGGGATGTAAATTGCCAACAGACACTCAGGAGAAGGGTATGGTGTTTCCTGAAACATCTAAAAAACAGAGCAACAGAGCCTAGGGCACTTCCACTTACGGTCCTATAGCTTAGGGAAATTAAAATCAAAAAGACACAGCCACCCCAAAGTTTGGGACGCCTCTGTTTACAAGAACCTCATTTACCGTGCAAGTTCAATATCGCAGAAAGTGAAAAATGGATAAAGAACTTGTGGTACTTACGTACAATGCAGTATCACTCAGCAATGAAATCTATGTCATCAGGCCCGTAGCAGCATAATGAGTGGATTCAGGTACGATGATTCTAACTGAAATAAGTCACACAGAAAAAGAAACATCATAAGATATCACTAATACATGGAATGTAAACTTGGCTACACAGGAACTGCATTCCAAAACAGAACAGGGTCTCAAATTTAGAAAACCAACTTATGCTTGCTTAAGGGGAAAGGTGAGTTGGGGTGCTGCATAAAACCAGAGATTGAAATGAGCACAGATAAAGTTCCTTAAGCCAAATATGGAATAGACAAGAGCTACTCCTTGCTCAACGAAATGCACTCAAAACCCCATATTAAACGCCTAAGAATGTACCTGACTAGTAAGTATCTTAAAACCTATGGATTGCTATGTCTCCGAAAGAGAATCAAGCATGTGTACAGGGGCATAAACGCAGCAGTGATAGGATTGGAGAGGTTCGGTGAGCAAATGAAGACCCTTTGAAGTCATATTGCATGGTACCCATTCCACGGGTTTCAACTACCCAGGTTTTAGGTATTCTTCCTTCAGCTAAAACATGCATGTGGAACCCAGAGTATGATCAACCATGTGATCGGGAGACGTGTTCAAATATGTCTCAGTTTTCCTCCCCTGGTACTCGGGTGCAACATTCCAGACGCTTTACTCACACTCTCCCCACGTGGAGAGTCAGCGCCTTTAACCTCCTGTTTGGCACAGTTTGCAATTTCTGCGGAAGATGAACAGGAATAGGGAGAACCAATGAGAGACTAGCTGGAGGTGTCTGGACGGGCAAATTTAACTCTCATTTCCCACCAGGAAGAGGAAATAACCAAAGGCTAAGCGTGCCGTGCCGTAAACAGATTAGGGCCTGAAGCCATCCTGCGGTGTTGCGGCCAAAACAAAAGAAAGCGAGTTGAAGAAAGGAGCTCAGGGGCACTGTAATTCACAAACATGCAGAGTTATAAATGACAGCTATCGTCCAAAAATATAATGAAGTAAGGCTGCCAAGAGATCTTGAAAGCGGGGCAGAATTGCAGGAAACCGATTTCAGGAGGTAGACTGAAATTGCATTGAAAGCGTAGGAAAAGAGGCAGAACGTCCACAATGATGCACTTGGCCAAAAAGGGCGTATGCGTTTTTTCCTGAATATATTCAGGAAAAAACGCATACGCCCTTTTTGGCCAACCAAGCAAGCTTGCAAAGGAAATCTGCACTACAATGAAGTCTCACTTCCCCCCAGTCACAAGGGCCATCTGAAAAAAGTGTAAAATCCAGAAAGGCAGGACAGGCCATGGAGAACTGGGAGCCTTGTTATGCTGAAGGGCGGGATGTAAATTGCCAACAGACACTTGGGAGAAGTGTATGGTGTTTCCTGAAACATCTAAAAAACAAAGCAACAGAGCCTAGGGCACTGACACTTATGGTCCTATAGCTTAGGGAAATTAAAATCAAAAAGACACAGCCACCCCAAAGTTTGGAACGCCTCTGTTTACAAGAACCTCGTTTACAGTACAAGTTCAACATCGCAGAAAGTGAAAAATGGATAAAGAAGTTGTGGTATTCACTTACAAAGCAATATCACTCAGCAATGAAATCTATGTCATCAGGCCCTTAGCAGCACAATGAGTGGATTCAGGTATGATGATTCTAACTGAAATAAGTCACACAGAAAAAGAAACATCATAAGATATCACTAATACATGGAATGGAAACTTGGCTACACAGGAACTGAATTACAGAACAGAACAGGGTCTCAAATTTAGAAAACCAACTTATGCTTGCTTAAGGGTAAAGGTGAGTTGGGGTGCTGCATAAAACCAGAGATTGAAATGAGCACAGATAAAGTTCCTTAAGACAAATATGGAATAGACAAGAGCTACTCCTTGCTCAATGAAATGGACTCAACACCGCATATTAAACGCCTAAGAATGTACCTGACTAGTAAGTATCTTAAAACCTATGGATTGCTATGTCTCCGAAAGAGAATCAAGCATGTGTACAGGGGCATAAACGCAGCAGTGATAGTTAGGAGAGGTTCGGTGAGCAAATGAAGACCCTTTGAAGTCATATTGCATGGTACCCATTACACGGGTCTTAACTCTCCAGGTTTAAGGTATTCTTCCTTCAGCTAAAACATGCATGTGGAACCCAAGTATGATCAACCATGTGAACGGTAGATGTGTTCAAATATGTCTCAGTTTTCCTCCCCTGGTACTCGGGTGCAACATTCCAGACGCTTTACTAACACTCTCCCCACTTGGAGAGTCAGCGCCTTTAACCTCCTGTTTGGCCCAGTTTGCAATTTCTGCGGAAGATGAACAGGAATAGCGAGAACCAATGAGAGACTAGCTGGAGGTGTCTGGACGGGCAAATTTAACTCTCATTTCCCACCAGGAAGAGGAAATAACCAAAGGCTCAGCGTGCCGTGCCGGAACCAGATTAGGGCCTGAAGCCATCCTGCGGTGTTGCGGCCAGGTCACAAGAAAGCGAGATGAAGAAAGGAGCTCAGGGGCACTGTAATTCACAAACCTGCAGAGTTATAAATGACAGCTATCGTCCAAAAATAGACTGAAGTAAGGCTGCCAAGAGGACTTGAAAGCGGGGCAGAATTGCAGGAAACCGATTTCAGGAGGTAGACTGGAATTGCATTGAAAACATAGGAAAAGAGGCAGAACGTCCACGATGATGCACTTGGCCAAAAAGGGCGTATGCGTTTTTTCCTGAATATATTCAGGAAAAAACGCATACGCCCTTTTTGGCCAACCAAGCAAGCTTGCAAAGGAAATCTGCACTACAATGAAGTCTCATTTCCCCCCGGTCAAAAGGGCCATCTGAAAAAAGTGTAAAATCCAGAAAGGCAGGACAGGCGATGGGAACTGGGAGCCTTGTTATGCTGATGGGCGGGATGTAAATTGCCAACAACCACTCGGGAGAAGTGTATGGTGTTTCCTGAAACATCTAAAAAACAAAGCAACAGAACCTAGGGCACTTCCACTTATGGTCCTATAGCTTAGGGAAATTAAAATCAAAAAGACACAGCCACCCCAAAGTTTGGAACGGCTCTGTTTACAAAAACCTCGTTTACAGTACAAGTTCAACATCGCAGAAAGTGAAAAATGGATAAAGAAGTTGTGGTATTTACTTACAAAGCAATATCACTCAACAATGAAATCTGTGTCATCAGGCCCTTAGCAGCACAATGAGTGGATTCAGGTATGATGATTCTAACTGAAATAAGTCACACAGAAAAAGAAACATCATAAGATATCACTAATACATGGAATGTAAACTTGGCTACACAGGAACTGAATTACAGAGCAGAACATGGTCTCAAATTTAGAAAACCAACTTATTCTTGCTTAAGGGTAAAGGTGAGTTGGGGTGTTGCATAAAACCAGAGATTGAAATGAGCACAGATAAAGTTCCTTAAGCCAAATATGGAATAGACAAGAGCTACTCCTTGCTCAACGAAATGGACTCAACACCCCATATTAAACGCCTAAGAATGTACCTGACTAGTAAGTATCTTAAAACCTATGGATTGCTATGTCTCCAAAAGAGAATCAAGCGTGTGTACAGGGGCATAAACGCAGCAGTGATAGGATTGGAGAGGTTCGGTGAGCAAATGAAGACCCTTTGAAGTCATATTGCATGGTACCCATTCCACGGGTTTCAACTACCCAGTTTTAAGGTATTCTTCCTTCAGCTAAAACATGCATGTGGAACCTAGAGTATGATCAACCATGTGATCGGGAGACGTGTTCAAATATGTCTCAGTTTTCGTACCCTGGTACTCGGGTGCAACATTCCAGACGCTTTACTAACACTCTCCCGACTTGTAGAGTCAGTCCCTTTAAACTCCTGTTTGGCCCAGTTTGCAATTTCTGCGGAAGATGAACAGGAATAGCGAGAACCAATGAGAGGCTAGCTGGAGGTGTCTGGACGGGCAAATTTAACTCTCATTTCCCACCAGGAAGAGGAATTAACCAAAGGCTCAGCGTGCCGTGCCGGAACCAGATTAGGGCCTGAAGCCATCCTGCGGTGTTGCGGCCAGCACAAAAGAAAGCGAGTTGAAGAAAGGAGCTCAGGGGCAATGTAATTCACAAACCTGCAGAGTTATAAATGACAGCTATCGTCCAAAAATAGACTGAAGTAAGGCTGCCAAGAGGACTTGAAAGCGGGGCAGAATTGCAGGAAACCGATTTCAGGAGGTAGACTGGAATTGCATTGAAAGCATAGGGAAAGAGGCAGAACGTCCACAATGATGCACTTGGCCAAAAAGGGTGTATGCGTTTTTTCCTGAATATATTCAGGAAAAAACGCATACGCCCTTTTTGGCCAACCAAGCAAGCTTGCAAAGGAAATCTGCACTACAATGAAGTCTCACTTCCCCCCGGTCAAAAGGGCCATCTGAAAAAAGTGTAAAATCCAGAAAGGCAGGACAGGCCATGGAGAACTGGGAGCCTTGTTATGCTGATGGGCGGGATGTAAATTGCCAACAACCACTCGGGAGAAGTGTATGGTGTTTCCTGAAACATCTAAAAAACAAAGCAACAGAACCTAGGGCACTTCCACTTATGGTCCTATAGATTAGGGAAATTAAAATCAAGAAGACACAGCCACCCCAAAGTTTGGAACGGCTCTGTTTACAAGAACCTCGTTTACAGTACAAGTTCAACATCGCAGAAAGTGAAAAATGGATAAAGAAGTTGTGGTATTTACTTACAAAGCAATATCACTCAGCAATGAAATCTGTGTCATCAGGCCCTTAGCAGCACAATGAGTGGATTCAGGTATGATGATTCTAACTGAAATACGTCACACAGAAAAAGAAACATCATAAGATATCAGTAATACACGGAATGTAAACTTGGCTACACAGGAACTGAATTACAGAACAGAACAGGGTCTCAAATTTAGAAAACCAACTTATTCTTGCTTAAGGGTAAAGGTGAGTTGGTGTGCTGCATAAAACCAGAGATTGAAATGAGCACAGATAAAGTTCCTTAAGCCAAATATGGAATAGACAAGAGCTACTCCTTGCTCAACGAAATGGACTCAACACCCCATATTAAACGCCTAAGAATGTACCTGACTAGTAAGTATCTTAAAACCTATGGATTGCTATGTCTCCGAAAGAGAGTCAAGCATGTGTACAGGGGCATAAACGCAGCAGTGAGAGGATTGGAGAGGTTCGGTGAGCAAATGAAGACCCTTTGAAGTCATATTGCATGGTACCCATTACACGGGTCTCAACTCTCCAGGTTTAAGGTATTCTTCCTTCAGCTAAAACATGCATGTGGAACCCAGAGTATGATCAACCATGTGAACGGGAGACGTATTCAAATATGTCTCAGTTTTCCTCCCCTGGTACTCGGGTGCAACATTCCAGACGCTTTACTAACACTCTCCCGAGTTGTAGAGTCAGTCCCTTTAACCTCCTGTTTGGCCCAGTTTGCAATTTCTGTGGAAGATGAACAGGAATAGCGAGAACCAATGAGAGGCTAGATGGAGGTGTCTGGACGGGCAAATTTAACTCTCATTTCCAACCAGGAAGAGGAATTAACCAAAGGCTCAGCATGCCGGGCCGGAACCAGATTAGGGCCTGAAGCCATCCTGCGGTGTTTCGGCCAGCTCACAAGAAAGCGAGTTGAAGAAAGGAGCTCAGGGGCACTGTAATTCACAAACCTGCAGAGTTATAAATGACAGCTATCGTCCAAAAATAGACTGAAGTAAGGCTGCCAAGAGGACTTGAAAGCGGGGCAGAATTGCAGGAAACCGATTTCAGGAGGTAGACTGGAATTGCATTGAAAGCATAGGAAAAGAGGCAGAACGTCCACAATGATGCACTTGGCCAAAAAGGGCGTATGCGTTTTTTCCTGAATATATTCAGGAAAAAACGCATACGCACTTTTTGGCCAACCAAGCAAGCTTGCAAAGCAAATCTGCACTACAATGAAGTCTCACTTCCCCCCGGTCAAAAGGGCCATCTGAAAAAAGTGTAAAATCCAGAAAGGCAGGACAGGCCATGGAGAACTGGGAGCCTTGTTATGCTGATGGGCGGGATGTAAATTGCCAACAACCACTCGGGAGAAGTATATGGTGTTTCCTGAAACATCTAAAAAACAAAGCAACAGAACCTAGGGCACTTCCACTTATGGTCCTATAGCTTAGGGAAATTAAAATCAAAAAGACACAGCCACCCCAAAGTTTGGAACGGCTCTGTTTACAAGAACCTCGTTTACAGTACAAGTTCAACATCGCAGAAAGTGAAAAATGGATAAGGAAGTTGTGGTATTTACTTACAAAGCAATATCACTCAGCAATGAAATCTGTGTCATCAGGCCCTTAGCAGCACAATGAGTGGATTCAGGTATGATGATTCTAACTGAAATAAGTCACACAGAAAAAGAAACATCATAAGATATCAGTGATACACGGAATGTAAACTTGGCTACACAGGAACTGAATTACAGAACAGAACAGGGTCTCAAATTTAGAAAACCAACTTATGCTTGCTTAAGGGGAAAGGTGAGTTGGGGTGCTGCATAAAACCAGAGATTGAAATGAGCACAGATAAAGTTCCTTAAGCCAAATATGGAATAGACAAGAGCTACTCCTTGCTCAATGAAATGGACTCAACACCGCATATTAAACGCCTAAGAATGTACCTGACTAGTAAGTATCGTAAAACCTATGGATTGCTATGTCTCCAAAAGAGAATCAAGCATGTGTACAGGGGCATAAACGTAGCAGTGATAGGATTGGAGAGGTTCGGTGAGCAAATGAAGACCCTTTGAAGTCATATTGCATGGTACCCATTACACGGGTCTCAACTCTCCAGGTTTAAGGTATTCTTCCTTCAGCTAAAACATGCATGTGGAATCCAAGTATGATCAACCATGTGAACGGGAGACGTGTTCAAATATGTCTCACTTTTCTTCCCCTGGTACTCGGGTGCAACATTCCAGACGCTTTAGTAACACTCTCCCCATTTGGAGAGTCAGCGCCTTTAACCTCCTGTTTGGCCCAGTTTGCAATTTCTGCGGAAGATGAACAGGAATAGCGAGAACCAATGGAGACTAGCTGGAGGTGTCTGGACGGGCAAATTTAACTCTCATTTCCTACCAGGAAGAGGAATTAACCAAAGGCTCAGCGTGCCATGCCAGAACCAAATTAGGGCCTGAAGCCATCCTGCGGTGTTGCGGCCAGCTCACAAGAAAGCGAGTTGAAGAAAGGAGCTCAGGGGCACTGTAATTCACAAACCTGCAGAGTTATAAATGACAGCTATCGTCCAAAAATAGACTGAAGTAAGGCTGCCAAGAGGACTTGAAAGCGGGGCAGAATTGCAGGAAACCGATTTCAGGAGGTAGACTGGAATTGCATTGAAAGCATAGGAAAAGAGGCAGAACGTCCACAATGATGCACTTGGCCAAAAAGGGCGTATGTGTTTTTTCCTGAATATATTCAGGAAAAAACGCATACGCCCTTTTTGGCCAACCAAGCAAGCTTGCAAAGGAAATCTGCACTACAATGAAGTCTCACTTCCCCCCGGTCAAAAGGGCCATCTGAAAAAAGTGTAAAATCCAGAAAGGCAGGACAGGCCATGGAGAACTGGGAGCCTTGTTATGCTGATGGGCGGGATGTAAATTGCCAACAACCACTCGGGAGAAGTATATGGTGTTTCCTGAAACATCTAAAAAACAAAGCAACAGAACCTAGGGCACTTCCACTTATGGTCCTATAGCTTAGGGAAATTAAAATCAAAAAGACACAGCCACCCCAAAGTTTGGAACGGCTCTGTTTACAAGAACCTCGTTTACAGTACAAGTTCAACATCGCAGAAAGTGAAAAATGGATAAAGAAGTTGTGGTATTTACTTACAAAGCAATATCACTTAGCAATGAAATCTGTGTCATCAGGCCCTTAGCAGCACAATGAGTGGATTCAGGTATGATGATTCTAACTGAAATAAGTCACACAGAAAAAGAAACATCATAAGATATCAGTAATACACGGAATGTAAACTTGGCTACACAGGAACTGAATTACAGAACAGAACAGGGTCTCAAATTTAGAAAACCAACTTATGCTTGCTTAAGGGTAAAGGTGAGTTGGGGTGCTGCATAAAACCAGAGATTGAAATGAGCACAGATAAAGTTCCTTAAGTCAAATATGGAATAGACAAGAGCTACTCCTTGCTCAACGAAATGGACTCAACACCGCATATTAAACGCCTAAGAATGTACCTGACTAGTAAGTATCGTAAAACCTATGGATTGCTATGTCTCCAAAAGAGAATCAAGCATGTGTACAGGGGCATAAGCGTAGCAGTGATAGGATTGGAGAGGTTCGGTGAGCAAATGAAGACCCTTTGAAGTCATATTGCATGGTACCATTACACGGGTCTCAACTCTCCAGGTTTAAGGTATTCTTCCTTCAGCTAAAACATGCATGTGGAATCCAAGTATGATCAACCATGTGAACGGGAGACGTGTTCAAATATGTCTCAGTTTTCTTCCCCTGGTACTCGGGTGCAACATTCCAGATGCTTTACTAACACTCTCCTCATTTGGAGAGTCAGCGCCTTTAACCTCCTGTTTGGCCCAGTTTGCAATTTCTGCGGAAGATGAACAGGAATAGCGAGAACCAATGGAGAATAGCTGGAGGTGTCTGGACGGGCAAATTTAACTCTCATTTCCTACCAGGAAGAGGAATTAACCAAAGGCTCAGCATGCCATGCCAGAACCAGATTAGGGCCTGAAGCCATCCTGCGGTGTTGCGGCCAGCTCACAAGAAAGCGAGTTGAAGAAAGGAGCTCAGGGGCACTGTAATTCACAAACCTGCAGAGCTATAAATGACAGCTATCGTCCAAAAATAGACTGAAGTAAGGCTGCCAAGAGGACTTGAAAGCGGGGCAGAATTGCAGGAAACCGATTTCAGGAAGTAGACTGGAATTGCATTGCAAGCATAGGAAAAGAGGAAGAACGTCCACAATGATGCACTTGGCCAAAAAGGGCGTATGCGTTTTTTCCTGAATATATTCAGGAAAAAACGCATACGCCCTTTTTGGCCAACCAAGCAAGCTTGCAAAGGAAATCTGCACTACAATGAAGTCTCACTTCCCCCCGGTCAAAAGGGCCATCTGAAAAAAGTGTAAAATCCAGAAAGGCAACAGGCCATTGAGAACTGGGAGCCTTGTTATGCTGATGGACGGGATGTAAATTGCCAACAACCACTTGGGAGAAGTGTATGGTGTTTCCTGAAACATCTAAAAAACAAAGCAACAGAGCCTAGGGCACTTCCACTTATGGTCCTATAGCTTAGGGAAATTAAAATCAAAAAGACACAGCCACCCCAAAGTTTGGAACGCCTCTGTTTACAAGAACATCGTTTACAGTACAAGTTCAACATCGCAGAAAGTGAAAAATTGATAAAGAAGTTGTGGTATTCACTTACAAAGCAATATCACTCAGCAATGAAATCTGTGTCATCAGGCCCTTAGCAGCACAATGAGTGGTTTCAGGTATGATGATTCTAACTGAAATAAGTCACACAGAAGAAGAAACATCATAAGATATCAGTAATACACGGAATGTAAACTTGGCTACACAGGAACTGAATTACAGAACAGAACAGGGTCTCAAATTTAGAAAACCAACTTATTCTTGCTTAAGGGTAAAGGTGAGTTGGTGTGCTGCATAAAACCAGAGATTGAAATGAGCACAGATAAAGTTCCTTAAGCCAAATATGGAATAGACAAGAGCTACTCCTTGCTCAACGAAATGGACTCAACACCCCATATTAAACGCCTAAGAATGTACCTGACTAGTAAATATCTTAAAACCTATGGATTGCTATGTCTCCGAAAGAGAATCAAGCATGTGTACAGGGGCATAAACGCAGCAGTGATAGGATTGGAGAGGTTCGGTGAGCAAATGAAGACCCTTTGAAGTCATATTGCATGGTACCCATTCCATGGGTTTCAACTACCCAGTTTTAAGGTATTCTTCCTTCAGCTAAAACATGCATGTGGAACCTAGAGTATGATCAACCATGTGATCGGGAGACGTGTTCAAATATGTCTCAGTTTTCATACCCTGGTACTCGGGTGCAACATTCCAGACGCTTTACTAACACTCTCCCGACTTGGAGAGTCAGTCCCTTTAACCTCCTGTTTGGCCCAGTTTGCAATTTCTGCGGAAGATGAACAGGAATAGCGAGAACCAATGAGAGGCTAGCTGGAGGTGTCTGGACGGGCAAATTTAACTCTCATTTCCCACCAGGAAGAGGAATTAACCAAAGGCTCAGCGTTCCGTGCCGCAACCAGATTAGGGCCTGAAGCCATCCTGCGGTGTTGCGGCCAGCACAAAAGAAAGCAAGTTGAAGAAAGGAGCTCAGGGGCACTGTAATTCACAAACCTGCAGAGTTATAAATGACAGCTATCGTCCAAGAATAGACTGAAGTAAGGCTGCCAAGAGGACTTGAAAGCGGGGCAGAATTGCAGGAAACCGATTTCAGGAGGTAGACTGGAATTGCATTGAAAGCATAGGAAAAGAGGCAGAACGTCCACAATGATGCACTTGGCCAAAAAGGGCGTATGCGTTTTTTCCTGAATATATTCAGGAAAAAACGCATACGCCCTTTTTGGCCAACCAAGCAAGCTTGCAAAGGAAATCTGCACTACAATGAAGTCTCACTTCCCCCCGGTCAAAAGGGCCATCTGAAAAAAGTGTAAAATCCAGAAAGGCAGGACAGGCCATGGAGAACTGGGAGCCTTGTTATGCTGATGGGCGGGATGTAAATTGCCAACAGACACTCCTGAGAAGTGTATGGTGTTTCCTGAAACATCTAAAAAACAAAGCAACAGAACCTAGGGCACTTCCACTTATGGTCCTATAGCTTAGGGAAATTAAAATCAAAAAGACACAGCCACCCCAAAGTTTGGGACGCCTCCGTTTACAAGAACCTCGTTTGCCGTACAAGTTCAATATCACAGAAAGTGAAAAATGGATAAAGAACTTGTGGTACTTACGTACAATGCAGTATCACTCAGCAATGAAATCTATGTCATCAGGCCCGTAGCAGCATAATGAGTGGATTCAGGTACGATGATTCTAACTGAAATAAGTCACACAGAAAAAGAAACATCATAAGATATCACTAATACATGGAATGTAAACTTGGCTACACAGGAACTGCATTCCAAAACAGAACAGGGTCTCAAATTTAGAAAACCAACATATGCTTGCTTAAGGGGAAAGGTGAGTTGGGGTGCTGCATAAAACCAGAGATTGAAATGAGCACAGATAAAGTTCCTTAAGCCAAATATGGAATAGACAAGAACTACTCCTTGCTCAACGAAATGCACTCAAAACCCCATATTAAACGCCTAAGAATGTACCTGACTAGTAAGTATCTTAAAACCTATGGATTGCTATGTCTCCGAAAGAGAATCAAGCATGTGTACAGGGGCATAAACGCAGCAGTGATAGGATTGGAGAGGTTCGGTGAGCAAATGAAGACCCTTTGAAGTCATATTGCATGGTACCCATTCCACGGGTTTCAACTACCCAGGTTTTAGGTATTCTTCCTTCAGCTAAAACATGCATGTGGAACCCAGAGTATGATCAACCATGTGATCGGGAGACGTGTTCAAATATGTCTCAGTTTTCCTCCCCTGGTACTCGGGTGCAACATTCCAGACGCTTTACTCACACTCTCCCCACTTGGAGAGTCAGCGCCTTTAACCTCCTGTTTGGCACAGTTTGCAATTTCTGCGGAAGATGAACAGGAATAGGGAGAACCAATGAGAGACTAGCTGGAGGTGTCTGGACGGGCAAATTTAACTCTCATTTCCCACCAGGAAGAGGAAATAACCAAAGGCTCAGCGTGCCGTGCCGTAAACAGATTAGGGCCTGAAGCCATCCTGCGGTGTTGCGGCCAAAACAAAAGAAAGCGAGTTGAAGAAAGGAGCTCAGGGGCACTGTAATTCACAAACATGCAGAGTTATAAATGACAGCTATCGTCCAAAAATATAATGAAGTAAGGCTGCCAAGAGGACTTGAAAGCGGGGCAGAATTGCAGGAAACCGATTTCAGGAGGTAGACTGGAATTGCATTGAAAGCGTAGGAAAAGAGGCAGAACGTCCACAATGATGCACTTGGCCAAAAAGGGCGTATGCGTTTTTTCCTGAATATATTCAGGAAAAAACGCATACGCCCTTTTTGGCCAACCAAGCAAGCTTGCAAAGGAAATCTGCACTACAATGAAGTCTCACTTCCCCCCAGTCACAAGGGCCATCTGAAAAAAGTGTAAAATCCAGAAAGGCAGGACAGGCCATGGAGAACTGGGAGCCTTGTTATGCTGAAGGGCGGGATGTAAATTGCCAACAGACACTTGGGAGAAGTGTATGGTGTTTCCTAAAACATCTAAAAAACAAAGCAACAGAGCCTAGGGCACTGACACTTATGGTCCTATAGCTTAGGGAAATTAAAATCAAAAAGACACAGCCACCCCAAAGTTTGGAACGCCTCTGTTTACAAGAACCTCGTTTACAGTACAAGTTCAACATCGCAGAAAGTGAAAAATGGATAAAGAAGTTGTGGTATTCACTTACAAAGCAATATCACTCAGCAATGAAATCTATGTCATCAGGCCCTTAGCAGCACAATGAGTGGATTCAGGTATGATGATTCTAACTGAAATAAGTCACACAGAAAAAGAAACATCATAAGATATCAGTAATACATGGAATGGAAACTTGGCTACACAGGAACTGAATTACAGAACAGAACAGGGTCTCAAATTTAGAAAACCAACTTATGCTTGCTTAAGGGTAAAGGTGAGTTGGGGTGCTGCATAAAACCAGAGATTGAAATGAGCACAGATAAAGTTCCTTAAGCCAAATATGGAATAGACAAGAGCTACTCCTTGCTCAATGAAATGGACTCAACACCGCATATTAAACGCCTAAGAATGTACCTGACTAGTAAGTATCTTAAAACCTATGGATTGCTATGTCTCCGAAAGAGAATCAAGCATGTGTACAGGGGCATAAACGCAGCAGTGATAGTTAGGAGAGGTTCGGTGAGCAAATGAAGACCCTTTGAAGTCATATTGCATGGTACCCATTACACGGGTCTTAACTCTCCAGGTTTAAGGTATTCTTCCTTCAGCTAAAACATGCATGTGGAACCCAAGTATGATCAACCATGTGAACGGGAGATGTGTTCAAATATGTCTCAGTTTTCCTCCCCTGGTACTCGGGTGCAACATTCCAGACGCTTTACTAACACTCTCCCCACTTGGAGAGTCAGCGCCTTTAACCTCCTGTTTGGCCCAGTTTGCAATTTCTGCGGAAGATGAACAGGAATAGCGAGAACCAATGAGAGACTAGCTGGAGGTGTCTGGACGGGCAAATTTAACTCTCATTTCCCACCAGGAAGAGGAAATAACCAAAGGCTCAGCGTGCCGTGCCGGAACCAGATTAGGGCCTGAAGCCATCCTGCGGTGTTGCGGCCAGGTCACAAGAAAGCGAGATGAAGAAAGGAGCTCAGGGGCACTGTAATTCACAAACCTGCAGAGTTATAAATGACAGCTATCGTCCAAAAATAGACTGAAGTAAGGCTGCCAAGAGGACTTGAAAGCGGGGCAGAATTGCAGGAAACCGATTTCAGGAGGTAGACTGGAATTGCATTGAAAACATAGGAAAAGAGGCAGAACGTCCACGATGATGCACTTGGCCAAAAAGGGCGTATGCGTTTTTTCCTGAATATATTCAGGAAAAAACGCATACGCCCTTTTTGGCCAACCAAGCAAGCTTGCAAAGGAAATCTGCACTACAATGAAGTCTCACTTCCCCCCGGTCAAAAGGGCCATCTGAAAAAAGTGTAAAATCCAGAAATGCAGGACAGGCGATGGGAACTGGGAGCCTTGTTATGCTGATGGGCGGGATGTAAATTGCCAACAACCACTCGGGAGAAGTGTATGGTGTTTCCTGAAACATTTAAAAAACAAAGCAACAGAACCTAGGGCACTTCCACTTATGGTCCTATAGCTTAGGGAAATTAAAATCAAAAAGACACAGCCACCCCAAAGTTTGGAATGGCTCTGTTTACAAGAACCTCGTTTACAGTACAAGTTCAACATCGCAGAAAGTGAAAAATGGATAAAGAAGTTGTGGTATTTACTTACAAAGCAATATCATTCAACAATGAAATCTGTGTCATCAGGCCCTTAGCAGCACAATGAGTGGATTCAGGTATGATGATTCTAACTGAAATAAGTCACACAGAAAAAGAAACATCATAAGATATCACTAATACATGGAATGTAAACTTGGCTACACAGGAACTGAATTACAGAACAGAACAGGGTCTCAAATTTAGAAAACCAACTTATTCTTGCTTAAGGGTAAAGGTGAGTTGGGGTGTTGCATAAAACCAGAGATTGAAATGAGCACAGATAAAGTTCCTTAAGCCAAATATGGAATAGACAAGAGCTACTCCTTGCTCAACGAAATGGACTCAACACCCCATATTAAACGCCTAAGAATGTACCTGACTAGTAAGTATCTTAAAACCTATGGATTGCTATGTCTCCGAAAGAGAGTCAAGCATGTGTACAGGGGCATAAACGCAGCAGTGAGAGGATTGGAGAGGTTCGGTGAGCAAATGAAGACCCTTTGAAGTCATATTGCATGGTACCCATTCCACGGGTCTCAACTCTCCAGGTTTAAGGTATTCTTCCTTCAGCTAAAACATGCATGTGGAACCCAGAGTATGATCAACCATGTGAACGGGAGACGTATTCAAATATGTCTCAGTTTTCCTCCCCTGGTACTCGGGTGCAACATTCCAGACCCTTTCCTAACACTCTCCCGAGTTGGAGAGTCAGTCCCTTTAACCTCCTGTTTGGCCCAGTTTGCAATTTCTGTGGAAGATGAACAGGAATAGCGAGAACCAATGAGAGGCTAGATGGAGGTGTCTGGACGGGCAAATTTAAGTCTCATTTCCAACCAGGAAGAGGAATTAACCAAAGGCTCAGCAAGCCGGGCCGGAACCAGATTAGGGCCTGAAGCCATCCTGCGGTGTTGCGGCCAGGTCACAAGAAAGCGAGTTGAAGAAAGGAGCTCAGGGGCACTGTAATTCACAAACCTGCAGAGTTATAAATGACAGCTATCGTCCAAAAATAGACTGAAGTAAGGCTGCCAAGAGGACTTGAAAGCGGGGCAGAATTGCAGGAAACCGATTTCAGGAGGTAGACTGGAATTGCATTGAAAGCATAGGAAAAGAGGCAGAACGTCCACAATGATGCACTTGGCCAAAAAGGGCGTATGCGTTTTTTCCTGAATATATTCAGGAAAAAACGCATACGCCCTTTTTGGCCAACCAAGCAAGCTTGCAAAGGAAATCTGCACTACAATGAAGTCTCACTTCCCCCTGGTCAAAAGGGCCATCTGAAAAATGTGTAAAATCCAGAAAGGCAGGACAGGCCATGGAGAACTGGGAGCCTTGTTATGCTGATGGACGGGATGTAAATTGCCAACAACCACTCGGGAGAAGTGTACGGTGTTTCCTGAAACATCTAAAAAACAAAGCAACAGAGCCTAGGGCACTTCCACTTATGGTCCTATAGCTTAGGGAAATTAAAATCAAAAAGACACAGCCACCCCAAAGTTTGGAACGGCTCTGTTTACAAGAACCTCGTTTACAGTACAAGTTCAACATCGCAGAAAGTGAAAAATGGATAAGGAAGTTGTGGTATTTACTTACAAAGCAATATCACTCAGCAATGAAATCTGTGTCATCAGGCCCTTAGCAGCACAATGAGTGGATTCAGGTATGATGATTCTAACTGAAATAAGTCACACAGAAAAAGAAACATCATAAGATATCAGTGATACACGGAATGTAAACTTGGCTACACAGGAACTGAATTACAGAACAGAACAGGGTCTCAAATTTAGAAAACCAACTTATGCTTGCTTAAGGGTAAAGGTGAGTTGGGGTGCTGCATAAAACCAGAGATTGAAATGAGCACAGATAAAGTTCCTTAAGCCAAATATGGAATAGACAAGAGCTACTCCTTGCTCAATGAAATGGACTCAACACCGCATATTAAACGCCTAAGAATGTACCTGACTAGTAAGTATCGTAAAACCTATGGATTGCTATGTCTCCAAAAGAGAATCAAGCATGTGTACAGGGGCATAAACGTAGCAGTGATAGGATTGGAGAGGTTCGGTGAGCAAATGAAGACCCTTTGAAGTCATATTGCATGGTACCCATTACACGGGTCTCAACTCTCCAGGTTTAAGGTATTCTTCCTTCAGCTAAAACATGCATGTGGAATCCAAGTATGATTAACCATGTGAACGGGAGACGTGTTCAAATATGTCTCAGTTTTCTTCCCCTGGTACTCGGGTGCAACATTCCAGACGCTTTAGTAACACTCTCCCCATTTGGAGAGTCAGCGCCTTTAACCTCCTGTTTGGCCCAGTTTGCAATTTCTGCGGAAGATGAACAGGAATAGCGAGAACCAATGGAGACTAGCTGGAGGTGTCTGGACGGGCAAATTTAACTCTCATTTCCTACCAGGAAGAGGAATTAACCAAAGGCTCAGCGTGCCATGCCAGAACCAAATTAGGGCCTGAAGCCATCCTGCGGTGTTGCGGCCAGCTCACAAGAAAGCGAGTTGAAGAAAGGAGCTCAGGGGCACTGTAATTCACAAACCTGCAGAGTTATAAATGACAGCTATCGTCCAAAAATAGACTGAAGTAAGGCTGCCAAGAGGACTTGAAAGCGGGGCAGAATTGCAGGAAACCGATTTCAGGAGGTAGACTGGAATTGCATTGAAAGCATAGGAAAAGAGGCAGAACGTCCACAATGATGCACTTGGCCAAAAAGGGCGTATGCGTTTTTTCCTGAATATATTCAGGAAAAAACGCATACGCACTTTTTGGCCAACCAAGCAAGCTTGCAAAGGAAATCTGCACTACAATGAAGTCTCACTTCCCCCCGGTAAAAAGGGCCATCTGAAAAAAGTGTAAAATCCAGAAAGGCAGGACAGGCCATGGAGAACTGGGAGCCTTGTTATGCTGATGGGCGGGATGTAAATTGCCAACAACCACTCGGGAGAAGTATATGGTGTTTCCTGAAACATCTAAAAAACAAATCAACAGAACCTAGGGCACTTCCACTTATGGTCCTATAGCTTAGGGAAATTAAAATCAAAAAGACACAGCCACCCCAAAGTTTGGAACGGCTCTGTTTACAAGAACCTCGTTTACAGTACAAGTTCAACATCGCAGAAAGTGAAAAATGGATAAAGAAGTTGTGGTATTTACTTACAAAGCAATATCACTCAGCAATGAAATCTGTGTCATCAGGCCCTTAACAGCACAATGAGTGGATTCAGGTATGATGATTCTAACTGAAATAAGTCACACAGAAAAAGAAACATCATAAGATATCAGTAATACACGGAATGTAAACTTGGCTACACAGGAACTGAATTACAGAACAGAACAGGGTCTCAAATTTAGAAAACCAACTTATGCTTGCTTAAGGGGAAAGGTGAGTTGGGGTGCTGCATAAAACCAGAGATTGAAATGAGCACAGATAAAGTTCCTTAAGCCAAATATGGAATAGACAAGAGCTACTCCTTGCTCAACGAAATGGACTCAACACCGCATATTAAACGCCTAAGAATGTACCTGACTAGTAAGTATCGTAAAACCTATGGATTGCTATGTCTCCAAAAGAGAATCAAGCATGTGTACAGGGGCATAAACGTAGCAGTGATAGGATTGGAGAGGTTCGGTGAGCAAATGAAGACCCTTTGAAGTCATATTGCATGGTACCCATTACACGGGTCTCAACGCTCCAGGTTTAAGGTATTCTTCCTTCAGCTAAAACATGCATGTGGAACCCAAGTATGTTCAACCATGTGAACGGGAGACGTGTTCAAATATGTCTCAGTTTTCCTCCCCTGGTACTCGGGTGCAACATTCCAGACGCTTTACTAACACTGTCCCCATTTGGAGAGTCAGCGCCTTTAACCTCCTGTTTGGCCCAGTTTGCAATTTCTGCGGAAGATGAACAGGAATAGCGAGAACCAATGGAGACTAGCTGGAGGTGTCTGGACGGGCAAATTTAACTCTCATTTCCTACCAGGAAGAGGAATTAACCAAAGGCTCAGCGTGCCATGCCAGAAGCAGATTAGGGCCTGAAGCCATCCTGCGGTGTTGCGGCCAGGTCACAAGAAAGCGAGTTGAAGAAAGGAGCTCAGGGGCACTGTAATTCACAAACCTGCAGAGTTATAAATGACAGCTATCGTCCAAAAATAGACTGAAGTAAGGCTGCCAAGAGGACTTGAAAGCGGGGCAGAATTGCAGGAAACCGATTTCAGGAGGTAGACTGGAATTGCATTGAAAGCATAGGAAAAGAGGCAGAACGTCCACAATGATGCACTTGGCCAAAAAGGGCGTATGCGTTTTTTCCTGAATATATTCAGGAAAAAACGCATACGCCCTTTTTGGCCAACCAAGCAAGCTTGCAAAGGAAATCTGCACTACAATGAAGTCTCACTTCCCCCTGGTCAAAAGGGCCATCTGAAAAAAGTGTAAAATCCAGAAAGGCAGGACAGGCCATGGAGAACTGGGAGCCTTGTTATGCTGATGGACGGGATGTAAATTGCCAACAACCACTCGGGAGAAGTGTACGGTGTTTCCTGAAACATCTAAAAAACAAAGCAACAGAGCCTAGGGCACTTCCACTTATGGTCCTATAGCTTAGGGAAATTAAAATCAAAAAGACACAGCCACCCCAAAGTTTGGAACGGCTCTGTTTACAAGAACCTCGTTTACAGTACAAGTTCAACATCGCAGAAAGTGAAAAATGGATAAGGAAGTTGTGGTATTTACTTACAAAGCAATATCACTCAGCAATGAAATCTGTGTCATCAGGCCCTTAGCAGCACAATGAGTGGATTCAGGTATGATGATTCTAACTGAAATAAGTCACACAGAAAAAGAAACATCATAAGATATCAGTGATACACGGAATGTAAACTTGGCTACACAGGAACTGAATTACAGAACAGAACAGGGTCTCAAATTTAGAAAACCAACTTATGCTTGCTTAAGGGTAAAGGTGAGTTGGGGTGTTGCATAAAACCAGAGATTGAAATGAGCACAGATAAAGTTCCTTAAGCCAAATATGGAATAGACAAGAGCTACTCCTTGCTCAATGAAATGGACTCAACACCGCATATTAAACGCCTAAGAATGTACCTGACTAGTAAGTATCGTAAAACCTATGGATTGCTATGTCTCCAAAAGAGAATCAAGCATGTGTACAGGGGCATAAACGTAGCAGTGATAGGATTGGAGAGGTTCGGTGAGCAAATGAAGACCCTTTGAAGTCATATTGCATGGTACCCATTACACGGGTCTCAACTCTCCAGGTTTAAGGTATTCTTCCTTCAGCTAAAACATGCATGTGGAATCCAAGTATGATCAACCATGTGAACGGGAGACGTGTTCAAATATGTCTCAGTTTTCTTCCCCTGGTACTCGGGTGCAACATTCCAGACGCTTTAGTAACACTCTCCCCATTTGGAGAGTCAGCGCCTTTAACCTCCTGTTTGGCCCAGTTTGCAATTTCTGCGGAAGATGAACAGGAATAGCGAGAACCAATGGAGACTAGCTGGAGGTGTCTGGACGGGCAAATTTAACTCTCATTTCCTACCAGGAAGAGGAATTAACCAAAGGCTCAGGGTGCCATGCCAGAACCAAATTAGGGCCTGAAGCCATCCTGCGGTGTTGCGGCCAGCTCACAAGAAAGCGAGTTGAAGAAAGGAGCTCAGGGGCACTGTAATTCACAAACCTGCAGAGTTATAAATGACAGCTATCGTCCAAAAATAGACTGAAGTAAGGCTGCCAAGAGGACTTGAAAGCGGGGCAGAATTGCAGGAAACCGATTTCAGGAGGTAGACTGGAATTGCATTGAAAGCATAGGAAAAGAGGCAGAACGTCCACAATGATGCACTTGGCCAAAAAGGGCGTATGCGTTTTTTCCTGAATATATTCAGGAAAAAACGCATACGCACTTTTTGGCCAACCAAGCAAGCTTGCAAAGGAAATCTGCACTACAATGAAGTCTCACTTCCCCCCGGTCAAAAGGGCCATCTGAAAAAAGTGTAAAATCCAGAAAGGCAGGACAGGCCATGGAGAACTGTGAGCCTTGTTATGCTGATGGGCGGGATGTAAATTGCCAACAACCACTCGGGAGAAGTATATGGTGTTTCCTGAAACATCTAAAAAACAAATCAACAGAACCTAGGGCACTTCCACTTATGGTCCTATAGCTTAGGGAAATTAAAATCAAAAAGACACAGCCACCCCAAAGTTTGGAACGGCTCTGTTTACAAGAACCTCGTTTACAGTACAAGTTCAACATCGCAGAAAGTGAAAAATGGATAAAGAAGTTGTGGTATTTACTTACAAAGCAATATCACTCAGCAATGAAATCTGTGTCATCAGGCCCTTAACAGCACAATGAGTGGATTCAGGTATGATGATTCTAACTGAAATAAGTCACACAGAAAAAGAAACATCATAAGATATCAGTAATACACGGAATGTAAACTTGGCTACACAGGAACTGAATTACAGAACAGAACAGGGTCTCAAATTTAGAAAACCAACTTATGCTTGCTTAAGGGTAAAGGTGAGTTGGGGTGCTGCATAAAACCAGAGATTGAAATGAGCACAGATAAAGTTCCTTAAGCCAAATATGGAATAGACAAGAGCTACTGCTTGCTCAACGAAATGGACTCAACACCGCATATTAAACGCCTAAGAATGTACCTGACTAGTAAGTATCGTAAAACCTATGGATTGCTATGTCTCCAAAAGAGAATCAAGCATGTGTACAGGGGCATAAACGTAGCAGTGATAGGATTGGAGAGGTTCGGTGAGCAAATGAAGACCCTTTGAAGTCATATTGCATGGTACCCATTACACGGGTCTCAACGCTCCAGGTTTAAGGTATTCTTCCTTCAGCTAAAACATGCATGTGGAACCCAAGTATGATCAACCATGTGAACGGGAGACGTGTTCAAATATGTCTCAGTTTTCCTCCCCTGGTACTCGGGTGCAACATTCCAGACGCTTTACTAACACTCTCCCCATTTGGAGAGTCAGCGCCTTTAACCTCCTGTTTGGCCCAGTTTGCAATTTCTGCGGAAGATGAACAGGAATAGCGAGAACCAATGGAGACTAGCTGGAGGTGTCTGGACGGGCAAATTTAACTCTCATTTCCTACCAGGAAGAGGAATTAACCAAAGGCTCAGCGTGCCATGCCAGAAGCAGATTAGGGCCTGAAGCCATCCTGCGGTGTTGCGGCCAGGTCACAAGAAAGCGAGTTGAAGAAAGGAGCTCAGGGGCACTGTAATTCACAAACCTGCAGAGTTATAAATGACAGCTATCGTCCAAAAATAGACTGAAGTAAGGCTGCCAAGAGGACTTGAAAGCGGGGCAGAATTGCAGGAAACCGATTTCAGGAGGTAGACTGGAATTGCATTGAAAGCATAGGAAAAGAGGCAGAACGTCCACAATGATGCACTTGGCCAAAAAGGGCGTATGCGTTTTTTCCTGAATATATTCAGGAAAAAACGCATACGCCCTTTTTGGCCAACCAAGCAAGCTTGCAAAGGAAATCTGCACTACAATGAAGTCTCACTTCCCCCTGGTCAAAAGGGCCATCTGAAAAAAGTGTAAAATCCAGAAAGGCAGGACAGGCCATGGAGAACTGGGAGCCTTGTTATGCTGATGGACGGGATGTAAATTGCCAACAACCACTCGGGAGAAGTGTACGGTGTTTCCTGAAACATCTAAAAAACAAAGCAACAGAGCCTAGGGCACTTCCACTTATGGTCCTATAGCTTAGGGAAATTAAAATCAAAAAGACACAGCCACCCCAAAGTTTGGAACGGCTCTGTTTACAAGAACCTCGTTTACAGTACAAGTTCAACATCGCAGAAAGTGAAAAATGGATAAGGAAGTTGTGGTATTTACTTACAAAGCAATATCACTCAGCAATGAAATCTGTGTCATCAGGCCCTTAGCAGCACAATGAGTGGATTCAGGTATGATGATTCTAACTGAAATAAGTCACACAGAAAAAGAAACATCATAAGATATCAGTGATACACGGAATGTAAACTTGGCTACACAGGAACTGAATTACAGAACAGAACAGGGTCTCAAATTTAGAAAACCAACTTATGCTTGCTTAAGGGTAAAGGTGAGTTGGGGTGCTGCATAAAACCAGAGATTGAAATGAGCACAGATAAAGTTCCTTAAGCCAAATATGGAATAGACAAGAGCTACTCCTTGCTCAATGAAATGGACTCAACACCGCATATTAAACGCCTAAGAATGTACCTGACTAGTAAGTATCGTAAAACCTATGGATTGCTATGTCTCCAAAAGAGAATCAAGCATGTGTACAGGGGCATAAACGTAGCAGTGATAGGATTGGAGAGGTTCGGTGAGCAAATGAAGACCCTTTGAAGTCATATTGCATGGTACCCATTACACGGGTCTCAACTCTCCAGGTTTAAGGTATTCTTCCTTCAGCTAAAACATGCATGTGGAATCCAAGTATGATCAACCATGTGAACGGGAGACGTGTTCAAATATGTCTCAGTTTTCTTCCCCTGGTACTCGGGTGCAACATTCCAGACGCTTTAGTAACACTCTCCCCATTTGGAGAGTCAGCGCCTTTAACCTCCTGTTTGGCCCAGTTTGCAATTTCTGCGGAAGATGAACAGGAATAGCGAGAACCAATGGAGACTAGCTGGAGGTGTCTGGACGGGCAAATTTAACTCTCATTTCCTACCAGGAAGAGGAATTAACCAAAGGCTCAGGGTGCCATGCCAGAACCAAATTAGGGCCTGAAGCCATCCTGCGGTGTTGCGGCCAGCTCACAAGAAAGCGAGTTGAAGAAAGGAGCTCAGGGGCACTGTAATTCACAAACCTGCAGAGTTATAAATGACAGCTATCGTCCAAAAATAGACTGAAGTAAGGCTGCCAAGAGGACTTGAAAGCGGGGCAGAATTGCAGGAAACCGATTTCAGGAGGTAGACTGGAATTGCATTGAAAGCATAGGAAAAGAGGCAGAACGTCCACAATGATGCACTTGGCCAAAAAGGGCGTATGCGTTTTTTCCTGAATATATTCAGGAAAAAACGCATACGCCCTTTTTGGCCAACCAAGCAAGCTTGCAAAGGAAATCTGCACTACAATGAAGTCTCACTTCCTCCCGGTCAAAAGGGCCATCTGAAAAAAGTGTAAAATCCAGAAAGGCAGGACAGGCCATGGAGAACTGGGAGCCTTGTTATGCTGATGGGCGGGATTTAAATTGCCAACAACCAGTCGGGAGAAGTGTATGGTGTTTCCTGAAACATCTAAAAAACAAAGCAACAGAACCTAGGGCACTTCCACTTATGGTCCTATAGCTTAGGGAAATTAAAATCAAAAAGACACAGCCACCCCAAAGTTTGGAACGGCTCTGTTTACAAGAACCTCGTTTACAGTACAAGTTCAACATCGCAGAAAGTGAAAAATGGATAAAGAAGTTGTGGTATTTACTTACAAAGCAATATCACTCAGCAATGAAATCTGTGTCATCAGGCCCTTAGCAGCACAATGAGTGGTTTCAGGTATGATGATTCTAACTGAAATAAGTCACACAGAAAAAGAAACATCATAAGATATCAGTAATACATGGAATGTAAACTTGGCTACACAGGAACTGAATTACAGAACAGAACAGGGTCTCAAATTTAGAAAACCAACTTATGCTTGCTTAAGGGTAAAGGTGAGTTGGGGTGCTGCATAAAACCAGAGATTGAAATGAGCACAGATAAAGTTCCTTAAGTCAAATATGGAATAGACAAGAGCTACTCCTTGCTCAACGAAATGGACTCAACACCGCATATTAAACGCCTAAGAATGTACCTGACTAGTAAGTATCGTAAAACCTATGGATTGCTATGTCTCCAAAAGAGAATCAAGCATGTGTACAGGGGCATAAGCGTAGCAGTGATAGGATTGGAGAGGTTCGGTGAGCAAATGAAGACCCTTTGAAGTCATATTGCATGGTACCATTACACGGGTCTCAACTCTCCAGGTTTAAGGTATTCTTCCTTCAGCTAAAACATGCATGTGGAATCCAAGTATGATCAACCATGTGAACGGGAGACGTGTTCAAATATGTCTCAGTTTTTTCCCCTGGTACTCGGGTGCAACATTCCAGATGCTTTACTAACACTCTCCTCATTTGGAGAGTCAGCGCCTTTAACCTCCTGTTTGGCCCAGTTTGCAATTTCTGCGGAAGATGAACAGGAATAGCGAGAACCAATGGAGACTAGCTGGAGGTGTCTGGACGGGCAAATTTAACTCTCATTTCCTACCAGGAAGAGGAATTAACCAAAGGCTCAGCATGCCATGCCAGAACCAGATTAGGGCCTGAAGCCATCCTGCGGTGTTGCGGCCAGCTCACAAGAAAGCGAGTTGAAGAAAGGAGCTCAGGGGCACTGTAATTCACAAACCTGCAGAGCTATAAATGACAGCTATCGTCCAAAAATAGACTGAAGTAAGGCTGCCAAGAGGACTTGAAAGCGGGGCAGAATTGCAGGAAACCGATTTCAGGAGGTAGACTGGAATTGCATTGAAAGCATAGGAAAAGAGGCAGAACGTCCACAATGATGCACTTGGCCAAAAAGGGCGTATGCGTTTTTTCCTGAATATATTCAGGAAAAAACGCATACGCCCTTTTTGGCCAACCAAGCAAGCTTGCAAAGGAAATCTGCACTACAATGAAGTCTCACATCCCCCCGGTCAAAAGGGCCATCTGAAAAAAGTGTAAAATCCAGAAAGGCAGGACAGGCCATGGAGAACTGGGAGCCTTGTTATGCTGATGTGCGGGATGTAAATTGCCAACAACCAGTCGGGAGAAGTGTATGGTGTTTCCTGAAACATCTAAAAAACAAAGCAACAGAACCTAGGGCACTTCCACTTATGGTCCTATAGCTTAGGGAAATTAAAATCAAAAAGACACAGCCACCCCAAAGTTTGGAACGGCTCTGTTTACAAGAACCTCGTTTACAGTACAAGTTCAACATCGCAGAAAGTGAAAAATGGATAAAGAAGTTGTGGTATTTACTTACAAAGCAATATCACTCAGCAATGAAATCTGTGTCATCAGGCCCTTAGCAGCACAATGAGTGGATTCAGGTATGATGATTCTAACTGAAATAAGTCACACAGAAAAAGAAACATCATAAGATATCAGTAATACACGGAATGTAAACTTGGCTACACAGGAACTGAATTACAGAACAGAACAGGGTCTCAAATTTAGAAAACCAACTTATGCTTGCTTAAGGGTAAAGGTGAGTTGGGGTGCTGCATAAAACCAGAGATTGAAATGAGCACAGATAAAGTTCCTTAAGCCAAATATGGAATAGACAAGAGCTACTCCTTGCTCAACGAAATGGACTCAACACCGCATATTAAACACCTAAGAATGTACCTGACTAGTAAGTATCGTAAAACCTATGGATTGCTATGTCTCCAAAAGAGAATCAAGCATGTGTACAGGGGCATAAACGTAGCAGTGATAGGATTGGAGAGGTTCGGTGAGCAAATGAAGACCCTTTGAAGTCATATTGCATGGTACCCATTACATGGGTCTCAACTCTCCAGGTTTAAGGTATTCTTCCTTCAGCTAAAACATGCATGTGGAATCCAAGTATGATCAACCGTGTGAACGGGAGACGTGTTCAAATATGTCTCAGTTTTCCTACCCTGGTACTCGGGTGCAACATTCCAGACTCTTTACTAACACTCTCCCCATTTGGAGAGTCAGCGCCTTTAACCTCCTGTTTGGCCCAGTTTGCAATTTCTGCGGAAGATGAACAGGAATAGGGAGAACCAATGAGAGACTAGCTGGAGGTGTCTGGACGGGCAAATTTAACTCTCATTTCCCACCAGGAAGAGGAAATAACCAAAGGCTCAGCGTGCCGTGCCGGAACCAGATTAGGACCTGAAGCTATCCTGCGGTGTTGCGGCCAGCTCAAAAGAAAGTGAGTTGAGGAAAGGAGCTCAGGGGTACTGTAATTCACAAACCTGCAGAGTTATAAATGACAGGTATCATCCAAAAATATACTGAAGTAAGGTTGCCAAGAGGACTTGAAAGCGGGGCAGAATTGCAGGAAACTGATTTCAGGAGGTAGACTGGAATTGCATTGAAAGCATAGGAAAAGAGGCAGAACGTCCACAATGATGCACTTGGCCAAAAAGTGCGTATGTGTTTTTCCGGAATATATTCAGGAAAAAACGCATACGCCCTTTTTGGCCAACCAAGCAATCTTGCAAAGGAAATTTGCACTACAATGTAGTCTCACTTCCCCCCGGTCAAAAGGGCCATCTGAAAAAAGTGTAAAATCCAGAAAGGCAGGACAGGCCCTGGAGAACTGGGAGCCTTCTTATGCTGATGGGCGGGATGTAAATTGCCAACAGACACTGGGGAGAAGTGTATGGTGTTTCCTGAAACATCTAAAAAACAAAGCAACAGAGCCCAGGGCACTTCCACTTATGGTCCTATAGCTTAGGGAAATTAAAATCAAAAAGACACAACTACCCCAAAGTTTGGAACGGCTCTGTTTACAAGAACCTCGTTTACAGTACAAGTTCAACATCGCAGAAAGTGAAAAATGGATAAAGAAGTTGTGGTATTTACTTACAAAGCAATATCACTCAGCAATGAAATCTATGTCATCAGGCCCTTAGCAGCACAATGAGTGGATTCAGGTATGATGATTCTAACTGAAATAAGTCACACAGAAAAAGAAACATCATAAGATATCAGTAATACACGGAATGTAAACTTGGCTACACAGGAACTGAATTACAGAACAGAACAGGGTCTCAAATTTAGAAAACCAACTTATGCTTGCTTAAGGGGAAAGGTGAGTTGGGGGGCTGCATAAAACCAGAGATTGAAATGAGCACAGATAAAGTTCCTTAAGCCAAATATGGAATAGACAAGAGCTACTCCTTGCTCAACGAAATGGACTCAACACCCCATATTAAACGCCTAAGAATGTACCTCACTAGTAGGTATCTTAAAACCTATGGATTGCTATGTCTCCAAAAGAGAATCAAGCGTGCGTACAGGAGCATAAACGCAGCAGTGATAGGATTGGAGAGGTTCGGTGAGCAAATGAAGACCCTTTGAAGTCATATTGCATAGTACCCATTACACGGGTCTCAACTCTCTAGGTTTAAGGTATTCTTCCTTCAGCTAAAACATGCATGTGGAACCCAGAGTATGATCAACCGTGTGAACGGGAGACGTGTTCAAATATGCCTCAGTTTTCCTCCCCTGGTACTCGGGTGCAACATTCCAGACGCTTTACTAACACTCTCCCCACTTGGAGAGTCAGCGCCTTTAACCTCCTGTTTGGCCCAGTTTGCAATTTCTGCAGAAGATGAGCAGGAATAGGGAGAACCAATGAGAGACTAGGTGGAGGTGTCTGGATGGGCAAATTTAACTCTCATTTCCCAACAGGAAGAGGAATTAACCAAAGGCTCAGCGTGCCGTGCCGGAACCAGATTAGGGCCTGAAGCAATCCTGCGGTGTTGCGGCCAGCTCACAAGAAAGCGAGTTGAAGAAAGGAGCTCAGGGGCACTGTAATTCACAAACCTGCAGAGTTATAAATGACAGCTATCGTCCAAAAATATACTGAAGTAAGGCTGCCAAGAGGACTTGAAAGCGGGGCAGAATTGCAGGAAACCGATTTCAGGAGGTAGACTGGAATTGCATTGAAAGCATAGGAAAAGAGGCAGAATGTCCACAATGATGCACTTGGCCAAAAAGGGCGTATGCGTTTTTTCCTGAATATATTCAGGAAAAAACGCATACGCCCTTTTTGGCCAACCAAGCAAACTTGCAAAGGAAATCTGCAGTACAATGAAGTTCCACTGCCCCCCGGTCAAAAGGGCCATATGAAAAAAGTGTAAAATCCAGAAAGGCAGGACAGGCCCTGGAGAACTGGGAGCCTTGTTATGCTGATGGGCGGGATGTAAATTGCCAACAGACACTCGGGAGAAGTGTATGGTGTTTCCTGAAACATCTAAAAAACAAAGCAACAGAGCCTAGGGCACTTCCACTTATGGTCCTATAGCTTAGGGAATTTAAAATCAAAAAGACACAGCCACCCCAAAGTTTGGAACGGCTCTGTTTACAAGAACCTCGTTTACAGTACAAGTTCAACATCGCAGAAAGTGAAAAATGGATAAAGAAGTTGTGGTATTTATTTACAAAGCAATATCACTCAACAATGAAATGTGTGTCATCAGGCCCTTAGCAGCACAATGAGTGGATTCAGGTATGATGATTCTAACTGAAATAAGTCACACAGAAAAAGAAAAATCATAAGATATCAGTAATACACGGAATGTAAACTTGGCTACACAGGAACTGAATTACAGAACAGAACAGGGTCTCAAATTTAGAAAACCAACTTATGCTTGCTTAAGGGGAAAGGTGAGTTGGGGTGCTGCATAAAACCAGAGATTGAAATGAGCACAGATAAAGTTCCTTAAGCCAAATATGGAATAGACAAGAGCTACTCCTTGCTCAACGAAATGGACTCAACACCCCATATTAAACGCCTAAGAATGTACCTGACTAGTAAGTATCTTAAAACCTATGGATTGCTATGTCTCCGAAAGAGAATCAAGCATGTGTACAGGGGCATAAACGCAGCAGTGATAGGATTGGAGAGGTTCGTGAGCAAATGAAGACCCTTTGAAGTCATATTGCATGTTACCCATTCCAAGGGTTTCAACTACCCAGGTTTTAGGTATTCTTCCTTCAGCTAAAACATGCATGTGGAACCTAGAGTATGATCAACCATGTGATCGGGAGACGTGTTCAAATATGTCCCAGTTTTCGTACCATGGTACTCGGGTGCAACATTCCAGACGCTTTACTAACACTCTCCCGACTTGGAGAGTCAGTCCCTTTAACCTCCTGTTTGGCCCAGTTTGCAATTTCTGCGGAAGATGAACAGGAATAGCGAGAACCAATGAGAGGCTAGCTGGAGGTGTCTAGACGGGCAAATTTAACTCTCATTTCCCACCAGGAAGAGGAATTAACCAAAGGCTCAGCGTGCCGTGCCGTAACCAGATTAGGGCCTGAAGCCATCCTGCGGTGTTGCGGCCAGCTCAAAAGAAAGCGAGTTGAAGAAAGGATCTCAGGGGCACTGTAATTCACAAACCTGCAAAGTTATAAATGACAGCTATCGTCCAAAAATAGACTGAAGTAAGGCTGCCAAGAGGACTTGAAAGCGGGGCAGAATTGCAGGAAACTGATTTCAGGAGGTAGACTGGAATTGCATTGAAAGCATAGGAAAAGAGGCAGAACGTCCACAGTGATGCACTTGGCCAAAAAGGGCGTATGCGTTTTTTCCTGAATATATTCAGGAAAAAACGCATACGCCCTTTTTGGCCAACCAAGCAAGCTTGCAAAGGAAATCTGCACTACAATGAAGTCTCACTTCCCCCCGGTCAAAAGGGCCATCTGAAAAAAGTGTAAAATCCAGAAAGGCAGGACAGGCCATGGAGAACTGGGAGCCTTGTTATGCTGATGGGCGGGATGTAAATTACCAACAGACACTCAGGAGAAGTGTATGGTGTTTCCTGAAACATGTAAAAAACAAAGCAACAGAGCCTAGGGCACTGCCACTTATGGTCCTATAGCTTAGGGAAATTAAAATCAAAAAGACACAGCCACCCCAAAGTTTGGGACGCCTCTGTTTACAAGAACCACGTTTACAGTACAAGTTCAACATCGCAGAAAGTGAAAAATGGATAAAGAAGTTGTGGTATTCACTTACAAAGCAATATCACTCAGCAATGAAATCTATGTCATCAGGCCCTTAGCAGCACAATGAGTGGATTCAGGTATGATGATTCTAACTGAAATAAGTCACACAGAAAAAGAAACATCATAAGATATCAGTAATACACGGAATGGAAACTTGGCTACAGAGGAACTGAATTACAGAACAGAACAGGGTCTCAAATTTAGAAAACCAACTTATGCTTGCTTAAGGGGAAAGGTGAGTTGGGGTGCTGCATAAAACCAGAGATTGAAATGAGCACAGATAAAGTTCCTTAAGCCAAATATGGAATAGACAAGAGCTACTCCTTGCTCAACAAAAAGGACTCAACACCGCATATTAAACGCCTAAGAATGTACCTGACTAGTAAGTATCTTAAAACCTATGGATTGCTATGTCTCCGAAAGAGAATCAAGCATGTGTACAGGGGCATAAACGCAGCAGTGATAGGATTGAAGAGGTTTGTGAGCAAATGAAGACCCTTTGAAGTCATATTGCATGGTACCCATTCCACGGGTTTCAACTACCCAGGTTTAAGGTATTCTTCCTTCAGCTAAAACATGCATGTGGAACCTAGAGTATGATCAACCATGTGATCGGGAGCCGTGTTCAAATATGTCTCAGTTTTCGTACCCTGGTACTCGGGTGCAACATTCCAGACGCTTTACTAACACTCTCCCCACTTGGAGAGTCAGTCCCTTTAACCTCCTGTTTGGCCCAGTTTGCAATTTCTGCGGAAGATGAACAGGAATAGGGAGAACCAATGAGAGACTAGCTGGAGGTGTCTGGATGGCCAAATTTAACTCTCATTTCCCAACAGGAAGAGGAAATAACCAAAGGCTCAGCGTGCCGTGCCGGAACCAGATTAGGGCCTGAAGCAATCCTGCGGTGTTGCGGCCAGCTCACAAGAAAGCGAGTTGAAGAAAGGAGCTCAGGGGCACTGTAATTCACAAACCTGCAGAGTTATAAATGACAGCTATCGTCCAAAAATAGACTGAAGTAAGGCTGCCAAGAGGACTTGAAAGCAGGGCAGAATTGCAGGAAACCGATTTCAGGAGGTAGACTGGAATTGCATTGAAAGCATAGGAAAAGAGGCAGAATGTCCACAATGATGCACTTGGCCAAAAAGGGCGTATGCGTTTTTTCCTGAATATATTCAGGAAAAAACGCATACGCCCTTTTTGGCCAACCAAGCAAACTTGCAAAGGAAATCTGCAGTACAATGAAGTTCCACTGCCCCCCGGTCAAAAGGGCCATATGAAAAAAGTGTAAAATCCAGAAAGGCAGGACAGGCCATGGAGAACTGGGAGCCTTGTTATGCTGATGGGCGGGATGTAAATTGCCAACAGACACTAGGGAGAAGTGTATGGTGTTTCCTGAAACATCTAAAAAACAAAGCAACAGAGCCTAGGGCACTTCCACTTATGGTCCTATAGCTTAGGGAATTTAAAATCAAAAAGACTCAGCCACCCCAAAGTTTGGAACGGCTCTGTTTACAAGAATCTCGTTTACAGTACAAGTTCAACATCGCAGAAAGTGAAAAATGGATAAAGAAGTTGTGGTATTTATTTACAAAGCAATATCACTCAGCAATGAAATGTGTGTCATCAGGCCCTTAGCAGCACAATGAGTGGATTCAGGTATGATGATTCTAACTGAAATAAGTCACACAGAAAAAGAAAAATCATAAGATATCAGTAATACACGGAATGTAAACTTGGCTACACAGGAACTGAATTACAGAACAGAACAGGGTCTCAAATTTAGAAAACCAACTTATGCTTGCTTAAGGGTAAAGGTGAGATGGGGTGCAGCATAAAACCAGAGATTGAAATGAGCACAGATAAAGTTCCTTAAGCCAAATATGGAATAGACAAGAGCTACTCCTTGCTCAACGAAATGGACTCAACACCACATATTAAAAGCCTAAGAATGTATCTGACTAGTAAGTATCTTAAAACCTATGGATTGCTATGTCTCTGAAAGAGAATCAAGCATGTGTACAGGGGCATAAACGCAGCAGTCATAGGATTGGAGAGGTTCGGTGAGCAAATGAACACCCTTTGAAGTCATATTGCATGGTTCCCATTACACGGGTCTTAACTCTCCAGGTTTAAGGTATTCTTCCTTCAGCTAAAACATGCATGTGGAACCCAAGTATGATCAACCATGTGAATGGGAGACGTGTTCAAATATGTCTCAGTTTTCCTCCCCTGGTACTCGGGTGCAACATTCCAGACGCTTTACCAACACTCTCCCCACTTGGAGAGTCAGCGCCTTTAACCTCCTGTTTGGCCCAGTTTGCAATTTCTGCGGAAGATGAACAGGAATAGCGAGAACAAATGAGAGACTAGCTGGAGGTGTCTGGACGGGCAAATTTAACTCTCATTTCCCACCAGGAAGAGGAAATAACCAAAGGCTCAGCGTGCCGTGCCGGAACCAGATTAGGGCCTCAAGCCATCCTGCGGTGTTGCGGCCAGGCCACAAGAAAGCGAGTTGAAGAAAGGAGCTCAGGGGCACTGTAATTCACAAACCTGCAGAGTTATAAATGACAGCTATCGTCCAAAAATAGACTGAAGTAAGGCTGCCAAGAGGACTTGAAAGCGGGGCAGAATTGCAGGAAACCGATTTCAGGAGGTAGACTGGAATTGCATTGAAAGCATAGGAAAAGAGGCAGAACGTCCACAATGATGCACTTGGCCAAAAAGGGCGTATGCGTTTTTTCCTGAATATATACAGGAAAAAACGCATACGCACTTTTTGGCCAACCAAGCAAACTTGCAAAGGAAATCTGCACTACAATGAAGTCTCACTTCCCCCCGGTCAAAAGGGCCATCTGAAAAAAGTGTAAAATCCAGAAAGGCAGGACAGGCCATGGAGAACTGGGAGCCTTGTTATGCTGATGGGCGGGATGTAAATTGCCAACAGACACTCGGGAGAAGTGTATGGTGTTTCCTGAAACATCTAAAAAACAAAGCAACAGAGCCTAGGGCACTTCCACTTATGGTCCTATAGCTTAGGGAAATTAAAATCAAAAAGACACAGCCACCCCAAAGTTTGGGACAGCTCTGTTTACAAGAACCTCGTTTACCGTACAAGTTCAATATCACAGAAAGTGAAAAATGGATAAAGATCTTGTGGTACTTACGTACAATGCAGTATCACTCAGCAATGAAATCTATGTCATCAGGCACGTAGCAGCATCATGAGTGGATTCAGGTATGATGATTCTAACTGAAATAAGTCACACGGAAATAGAAACATCATAAGATATCACTAATACACGGAATGTAAACTTGGCTACACAGGAACTGAATTACAGAACAGAACAGGTTGTCAAATTTAGAAAACCAACTTATGCTTGCTTAAGGGGAAAGGTGAGTTGGGGTGCTGCATAAAACCAGAGATTGAAATGAGCACAGATAAAGTTCCTTAAGCCAAATATGGAATAGACAAGAGCTACTCCTTGCTCAACGAAATGGACTCAACACCCCATATTAAACGCCTAAGAATGTACCTGACTAGTAAGTATCTTAAAACCTATGGATTGCTATGTCTCCGAAAGAGAATCAAGCATGTGTACAGGGGCATAAACGCAGCAGTGATAGGATTGGAGAGGTTCGTGAGCAAATGAAGACCCTTTGAAGTCATATTGCATGGTACCCATTCCAAGGGTTTCAACTACCAAGGTTTTAGGTATTCTTCCTTCAGCTAAAACATGCATGTGGAACCTAGAGTATGATCAACCATGTGATCGGGAGACGTGTTCAAATATGTCCCAGTTTTCGTACCCTGGTACTCGGGTGCAACATTCCAGACGCTTTACTAACACTCTCTCGACTTGGAGAGTCAGTCCCTTTAACCTCCTGTTTGGCCCAGTTTGCAATTTCTGCGGAAGATGAACAGGAATAGCGAGAACCAATGAGAGGCTAGCTGGAGGTGTCTGGACGGGCAAATTTAACTCTCATTTCCCACCAGGAAGAGGAATTAACCAAAGGCTCAGCGTGCCGTGCCGTAACCAGATTAGGGCCTGAAGCCATCCTGCGGTGTTGCAGCCAGCTCAAAAGAAAGCGAGTTGAAGAAAGGAGCTCAGGGGCACTGTAATTCACAAACCTGCAGAGTTATAAATGACAGCTATCGTCCAAAAATATACTGAAGTAAGGCTGCCAAGAGGACTTGAAAGCGGGGCAGAATTGCAGGAAACCGATTTCAGGAGGTAGACTGGAATTGCATTGAAAGCATAGGAAAAGAGGCAGAACGTCCACTATGATGCACTTGGCCAAAAAGGGCGTATGCGTTTTTTCCTGAATATATTCAGGAAAAAACGCATACGCACTTTTTGGCCAACCAAGCAAACTTGCAAAGGAAATCTGCACTACAATGAAGTCTCACTTCCCCCCGGTCAAAAGGGCCATCTGAAAAAAGTGTAAAATCCAGAAAGGCAGGACAGGCCATGGAGAACTGGGAGCCTTGTTATGCTGATGGGCGGGATGTAAATTGCCAACAGAAACTCGGGAGAAGTGTATGGTGTTTCCTGAAACATCGAAAAAACAAAGCAACAGAGCCTAGGGCACTTCCACTTATGGTCCTATAGCTTAGGGAAATTAAAATCAAAAAGACACAGCCACCCCAAAGTTTGGGACGCCTCTGTTTAAAAGAACCTCGTTTACCGTGCAAGTTCAATATCACAGAAAGTGAAAAATGGATAAAGAACTTGTGGTACTTACGTACAATGCAGTATCACTCAGCAATGAAATCTATGTCATCAGGCCCGTAGCAGCATAATGAGTGGATTCAGGTACGATGATTCTAACTGAAATAAGTCACACAGAAAAAGAAACATCATAAGATATCAGTAATACACGGAATGTAAACTTGGCTACACAGGAACTGAATTACAGAACAGAACAGGGTCTCAAATTTAGAAAACCAACTTATGCTTGCTTAAGGGGAAAGGTGAGTTGGGGTGCTGCATAAAACCAGAGATTGAAATGAGCACAGATAAAGTTCCTTAAGCCAAATATGGAATAGACAAGAGCTACTCCTTGCTCAACGAAATGGACTCAACACCCCATATTAAACGCCTAAGAATGTACCTGACTAGTAAGTATCTTAAAACCTATGGATTGCTATGTCTCCAAAAGAGAATAAAGCGTGTGTACAGGGGCATAAACGCAGCAGTGATAGGATTGGAGAGGTTCGGTGAGCAAATGAAGACTCTTTGAAGTCATATTGCATGGTACCCATTCCACGGGTTTCAACTACCCAGGTTTAAGGTATTCTTCCTTCAGCTAAGACATGCATGTGGAACCTAGAGTATGATCAACCAAGTGATCGGGAGACATGTTTAATATGTCTCAGTTTTCGTACCCTGGTACTCGGGTGCAACATTCCAGACGCTTTACTAACACTCTCCCGACTTGGAGAGTCAGTCCCTTTAACCTCCTGTTTGGCCCAGTTTGCAATTTCTGCGGAAGATGAACAGGAATGCGAGAACCAATGAGAGACTAGCTGGAGGTGTCTGGACGGGCAAATTTAACTCTCATTTCCCACCAGGAAGAGGAATTAACCAAAGGCTCAGCGTGCCGTGCCGGAACCAGATTAGGGCCTGAAGCCATCCTGCGGTGTTGCGGCCAGGTCACAAGAAAGCGAGTTGAAGAAAGGAGCTCAGGGGCACTGTAATTCACAAACCTGCAGAGTTATAAATGACAGCTATCATCCAAAAATAGACTGAAGTAAGGATGCCAAGAGGACTTGAAAGCGGAGCAGAATTGCAGGAAACCGATTTCAGGAGGTAGACTGGAATTGCATTGAAAGCATAGGAAAAGAGGCAGAACGTCCACAATGATGCACTTGGCCAAAAAGGGCGTATGCGTTTTTTCCTGAATATATTCAGGAAAAAACGCATACGCCCTTTTTGGCCAACCAAGCAAGCTTGCAAAGAAATCTGCACTACAATGAAGTCTCACTTCCCCCCGGTCAAAAGGGCCATCTGAAAAATGTGTAAAATACAGAAAGGCAGGACAGGACATGGAGAACTGGGAGCCTTGTTATGCTGATGGGCGGGATGTAAATTGCCAACAGCCACTCCGGAGAAGTGTATGGTGTTTCCTGAAACATCTAAAAAGCAAAGCAACAGAGCCTAGTGCACTTCCACTTATGGTCCTATAGCTTAGGGAAATTAAAATCAAAAAGACACAGCCACCCCAACGTTTGGGACGCCTCTGTTTACAAGAACCTCGTTTACCGTACAAGTTCAATATCACAGAAAGTGAAAAATGGATAAAGAAGTTGTGGTACTCACGTACAATGCAATATCACTCAGCAATGAATCCTATGTCACCAGGCCCGTAGCAGCACAAAGAGTGGATTCGGGTATGGTGATTCTAACTGAAATAAGTCACACAGAATAAGAAACATCAAAAAATATCACTAATACATGGAATGTAAACTTGGCTACAGAGGAACTGAATTACAAAACAGAACGGGGTCTCAAATTTAGAAAACCAAATTATGCTGGCTTAAGTGGAAAGGTGAGTTGGGGTGCTGTATAAAACCAGAGATTGAAATGAGCACAGATAAAGTTCCTTAAGCCAAATATGGAATAGACAAGAGCTACTCCTTGCTCAACGAAATGGACTCAACACCCCATATTAAACGCCTAAGAATATACCTGACTAGTAAGTATCTTAAAACCTATGGATTGCTATGTCTCCAAAAGAGAATCAAGCGTGTGTACAAGGGTCATAAACGCAGCAGTGATAGGATTGGAGAGATTCGGTGAGCAAATGAAGACCCTTTGAAGTCATATTGCATGGTACCCATTACACGGGTCTCAACTCTCCAGGTTTAAGGTATTCTTCCTTCAGCTAAAACCTGCATGTGGAACCCAGAGTATGATCAACCGTGTGAACGGGAGACGTGTTCAAATATGTCTCAGTTTTAGTCCCCTGGTACTCGGGTGCAACATTCCAGACGCTTTACTCACACTCTCCCCACTTGGAGAGTCAGCGCCTTTAACCTCCTGTTTGGCACAGTTTGCAATTTCTGCGGAAGATGAACAGGAATAGCGAGAACCAACGAGAGACTAGCTGGAGGTGTCTGGACGGGAAATTTAACTCTCATTTCCCACCAGGAAGAGGAATTAACCAAAGGCTCAGTGTGCCGTGCCGGAACCAGATTAGGGCCTGAAGACATCCTGCGGTGTTGCGGCCAGGTCACAAGAAAGCGAGTTGAGGAAAGGAGCTCAGGGGCACTGTAATTCACAAACCTGCAGAGTTATAAATGAGAGCTATCGTCCAAAAATAGACTGAAGGAAGGCTGCCAAGAGGACTTGAAAGCGGGGCAGAATTGCAGGAAACCGATTTCAGGAGGTAGACTGGAATTGCATTGAAAGCATAGGAAAAGAGGCAGAACGTCCACAATGATGCACTTGGCCAAAAAGGGCGTATGCGTTTTTTCCTGAATATATTCAGGAAAAAACGCATACGCCCTTTTTGGCCAACCAAGCAAACTTGCAAAGGAAATCTGCACTACAATGAAGTCTCACTTCCTCCCGGTCAAAAGGGCCATCTGAAAAAAGTGTAAAATCCAGAAAAGCAGGACAGCCCATGGAGAACTGGGAGCCTTGTTATGCTGATGGGCGGGATGTAAATTGCCAACTACCACTCGGGAGAAGTGTATGGTGTTTCCTGAAACATATAAAAAACAAAGCAACAGAGCCTAGGGCACTTCCACTTATGGTCCTATAGCTTAGGGAAATTAAAATCAAAAAGACACAGCCACCCAAAGTTTGGGACGCCTCTGTTTACAAGAACCTCGTTTACTGTAAATGTTCAATATCGCAGAAAGTGAAAAATGGATAAAGAAGTTGTGGTACTTACGTACAATGCAGTATCACTCAGCAATGAAATCTTTGTCATCAGGCCCATAGCAGCATAATGAGTGGATTCAGGTACGATGTTTCTAACTGAAATAAGTCACACAGAAAACGAAACATCATAAGATATCACTAATACACGGAATGTAAACTTGGCTACACAGGAACTGAATTACAGAACAGAACAGGGTCTCAAATTTAGAAAACCAACTTATGCTTGCTTAAGGGGAAAGGTGAGTTGGGGTGCTGCATAAAACCAGAGATTGAAATGAGCACAGATAACGTTCCTTAAGCCAAATATGGAA